>NW_019264242.1:38207-81154 GCF_002742605.1 Olea europaea var. sylvestris | reverse complement strand
AATAAAATATCTTTTTATACTTATCTATTTATACTAGTATAAATACCCCCTATCCATGCCATAAGAGAAAGAGATATCCTTCATTTCTACAAACACTTATACATTTATAAAGAGAGAGCAAAACCGAAAAATTAAGGAAGGAAAAAGGAATTGAACTAAACTCTTCCAACTTGCTTTTCAATCGAAGATTCAAAGATTTACGGTAAGATACCTTCTATGCTTATGTGGTATGATTTTCATGGTAATATTTATGCTTAAGTTATGCATGAAAAACCAAAGCATGTTAATGGTGGAGAAATCCACAAATGTTATGATTATGGTGGAGAAATCCACAAATGTTAGATATATCTATGCCTTAGGACAAGTCCGAAGGGCACCGGCATGTCGGAATATGGAAGTATGGGTTTGATTGCTTTCTTTGGTGTAGTATTATCATGATAAATGTTCAAACATGGTATCTTACTGAGTATTTCCTTATACTCAAAGTATGTTATGCTAAACTTTTCAGATCTGGATCGTTGGAATGACGAGAGTCAGTTGGTCGAACCGATGATGGATTAAGGATAAGGATGTTTTGAATCTAAAGTTTCTTTCGTGTATTTTGTTCAAGGAATGTTTCCATCTATTTCTCTTAAAGTATCATGTATAAATCTTGTACATGACATGATGTAATATGGTATTAAAAGTAAATTATGTGAATATATCTTCCATATTACGATAAGAGACGTTTTTTAAAGTTTATTTTCCTTACAAGAGACAAAAGGCAGAAACGGGACAGTTTCTGGAGTCAATTTCAAAATGATGTTTCTAACTCTATAAACGTCCGTTTGAGATTCTAAAAATATGCCTGTTTTCCCCTTTGAGTTTTCTAAGTATGTCCGCAAGAAATACTCAATTTGGATATCTATGGCCTGAGTTATCAAGGTTTTAACGTCCAAAGATCAATCTTGATCTCCTGTGTAACACTTCACTGTTTTCAGTAAAACGTCTATATCATATGATCTTGGAAAATTTTCATATTTTAACCTAGAAAACTACTTGAAATTATCTTTCTAATGCCACAAATTTCATAGAAAACGGAGTTGGGATGAATTTTGTAAAATTGTCAAACTTACTGCCCTAACTAATCTTGACAGTGCCGAGGTCGTATATGTGAAGCATAATTCCTTGTCGATGTGCACTTTTATCGGCCATCAAATTTTATAAGAATTATTTTACCAAGTTGAAAATAAGTTTTTAACATGTAATATTTCTATTTAAGAATATTTTCATGTACCAAAGGCAAAAGTTATTATGTAAAGTACGTGGCCCTCGAAGCTTAAGTTCGGGGCGTCACATGAAGTCTAAGGATGTCCATCTCCTTTTGATCTCTCACAGCTGTCGGGAAGAATTTTTCTTCTACAAGTTCCTTAAACCTCTCCCAAGTTATAGCCTGTTCTTCAGCAGTTGTTAATGACCTAGTAGTCATGTCCCACCAATGGCTAGCCCCCTTCTTTAACATAAACACTGAAAATATTACCCTTTCAGCATCGTCACATCTTATAAATTTAAAGATGCGTTCTAATTCTCGTAACCAATCCTCAACTGCTAAGGGATCCGTACTCCCTTCAAATGATGGAGGGTTCATTTTACGAAACTGCTCTATCATTGCAGTTCGATCCCTCGAGTTAGGTACTATTTGAGGTTGAATAATTGGTTGGTTAGGTTCCTGATGATCAACTGGTATTTGTTGATTTAGGGTTCGTTGCCCAGTCAAAGGTGGCGCCTGTTGTTGCTGTCCCAACTCCCGCATTACAGCAAGCAGTTCTCGTGCAAAGTTTGCAACATTAACTTCACCACCACTAGAACTAGCATTAGCATTGCCGTGGTTGCGCTTTGGAGGCATTTCCTTTGAAATAAAAATATTCGTCGAATTAGAATTACTTCAGAACGTAATACTAACTCTAGAAAAAAATTCAAAGGCCAGGGCAACTTTCCTTCATATATGTACATTATCTCACAAACAAAAACCATGTTGAGGTATGATACATATATTCAAAAGTAGAGATACATATTACATCCTATTCTATTCCAAAAACAAAGATAACTAGGTAAGATGATATCTAATCTTCCATTTCTTCTGGATCTTCATCGGGATCTTCCTCTGGATCTCCTTCTTGGTCTTCTTCTAACGTGCTTTGCTCCGAACTAACTAGTAATGGTACGGGAAAACTTTCATCTAGAACTCTCGAAAAGCACTTAGCCAACGGTCCCTTAACTAGCCTAGAATTGGTAGCTCGTAAACTGGTATTCATGGATAAGATTATAGTCTTCTTAAAGTTTCGCTGTTAATCACGGCTAGTCCCATAGCTCTCTCGAAGCAAATATGTAAGGTCCTCATATGAAAGGTCATCATCAGACCATAGCACAATCTCATTTATGACTGAGGCCCAAGGTTCTGGAACAGTTTCATATAACCTTTGTATCTTCACCTTATCCCTTAAACTATGGTGTATCTCCCATAACATCCCAATAATATAGTCTAGCAGGTCCAAATGTTGTTCGAAACTATGGAGCAGATGCATACGATAATTCTAGTAAAATGCCAATAATATGTCCCACTTCTTCGCAAAACCACAAGCTTCTGTCCTTGTGGGTGTTCTTACCATTCGTGCCATAACTAGGACAAACATAGATTATATTACTCTACAAGGTTCTCATAAATATCTAGATATAAGTGTTTATGACTTCGTAATCTCAATCATGACTTGATTAAAAATATTCCCATATCCAGCCATAGATATAACAGTTCGTTACATAAAAAAAAACTCATAAATTTAAAAATAAATTTTACCTTGACTGTCGGTTGAAAGTGAGTTGCTAGCTTCCTCGATGATGAAGGACAGTAACTTTCTTTTAAAAAGTCTACAGAAAAGTAAACCTTGCTCTGATACCACACTGTGACGCCCCGAACTCAAGCTTCGAGTGTCATGTACTAAACATAATAGATTCTGCCTTTAGTACATGTAAATACTCTTAAATAGAAGTATTTCATGTTAAGAACTTATTTTCAACTCGGTAAAATAAGTCTTATAAAATTTGATAGCCAACAGAAGTGCATGTCGACAATAGATTATACTTTACATATACGGCCTCGGCATTATCAAGATTAGCTGGGCAGTAAGTTCGTCAATTTTTATAAAATTCATCCCAACTCCGTTTTCTATGAAATTTGCAGCATTAGAAAGATAATTTCAAGTAGTTTTCTAGGTTAAAATATGAAAGTTTTCCAAGATCATATGATATGGACGTTTTACTGAAAACAGTGAAGTATTACACAGGAAATCCAGATTGACCCCTTGATGTTAACACCTTGATAACTCAGGCCATAGCTATCCAAATTGAGTGATTCCTGTGGCCATATTTAGAAAACTCAAAGAGGAAAACAGAGATATTTTTATTGTTTCAAATGGACGTTTATAGAGTTAGAAAAATCATTTTGAAAATGACTCCAGAAACTGTCCAGTTTCTGCCTTTTGTCTCTTGTAAGGAAAATAAACTACAAAAATGTCTCTTATCATAACATGAAAGATATAACTACAAAATTTACTATTAGTACCATATTACATCATGTCATGTACATATTTTTACATAATACCATAAGAAAAATAGATGGAAAAACTGTCATCGAACAAAACATACAAAAGAAAACTTTCGATACAAAACATCTTTGTCCTTAATCCATCATCGCTTAAGCCAGCTAACTTCCATCAGTTCCAAATGATCATGGATCTAAAAATTTAGCATAACATACTATGAGTATAAGAAATACTCAGTAAGATACCATGCTTGGATTTTTATCATGATAATACTACACAAAAGAATGAAATCAAACACATACTTGCACATTCTGGCTTGCCGGTGCCCTTCGGACTTGTCCTAAGGCATAAATAGATATCTAACTTTGTGGACTTGTCCACCATAATCATATTATGGTTTTTCATGCATAGTTTAAGCATAAATATTACCATGAAGATCATACCCCTTAAGCATAGAAAGTATCTTACCGTAAAACTTGAAGATCTTCGGTTGAGATGTAAATTAGAAGTGCTAGTCTTACTTCCTTCCCTTTCCTTTCTTATTTTCGGTTTTTGCTCTCTTTTTAAGTGTATAAGTGTTTTGTAAAGTGAAGGAAATCTTTCTATGGCAATGGATATGGATGTATTTATATATATATAAAGATAAGGATAAATGATTGATATTTTTTTCCTTTGTTTTTTTCACCACCGCCTCACCCCCCTTTTCCTTCCATTTTTTTTTCTTATTTCTACACATGTTTAGCCTATTGTCTAAGTGTATGGTGATGATAAATGCCAAGTGGGTTGATTAATAAGTGGCCTCAAACCTAGATTTACAAAGGAAACCTCTCATCTTTTCAACTAATATAATCTAAACCCGCTAACTTTCATTGTTAACAAAGTGTACCCCAAATTTAAACTTATACCCAACTTACATATTCAAAAATTGTAGATTGTAACATAATTTAATTATTTGGTCAATTGAAGTCCTAACAAAATAATCCACTTCATTCAAATCCAAACTTGCCTTAAGTTTCGACTAACTAATAATCACTTCATACATACACAACCTTTGACACTTCATGCCTACATTCATTAACTACCTCTAACATTAACCACTACAAAGGTGGTGTCCCCTTTTACCTTATGGCCAAAAATAGTATTGAAAGTTAAATCGCTATCCCAAAAAAATTTAAACGAGCATAAAATTTCGGAGTATTACAACCGTGCTGGACAGTTTCAATTTCAAGTGGTTTTTCCATCGAATTGACACTTGACAACAATGCAAGTGTCAAACAACATGTCAAAAATCAGTGTACAAATAGCAAAATTCAATCGGTAAGAACCTTGCGATAAGTACACCATGGTGTACACTTTATTTTACACTTTGCCACGTTACATTACCTTTTTGGACAATTTAAATTTCAAACAATTTTCCCATCCAATTGACGCTTGACAACAATACAAGTGTCAAACAATGCGTCAAAAATCAGTGTACAAATAATAAAGTTCAATCGGTAAGAACCTTACGACATGTACACTATGGGGTACACTTTAGTTTACACTTTGCCACGTGACACTACCGTACTGGACAGTTAAAATTTCAAGAAGTTTTTCCATCCAATTGACACTTGACAACAATGCAAGTGTCAAACAACGTGTTAAAAATCATTGTACAAGTAGTAAAGTTCAATCAGTAAGGATCTTGCTACATGTACACTATGGTATACACTTTAGTTTACACTTTGCCACGTGACATTACCCTGTTGCACAGTTTAAATTTCAAATAGTTTTCCCATCCAATTGACAGTTGACAACAATGCAAGTGTAAGACAACGTGTCAAAAATTAATGTACAAACAGAAAAGTTAAATCGGTAAGAACCTTGCTACATGTACAGTGTGGTGTACACTTTGGTTTACAATTTGCCATGTGACATTACCCTGTTGGACAGTTTAAATTTCAAACAGTTTTTCCATCCAATTGACACTTGATAATAATGTGAGTGTCAAACAACGTGTCAAAAATCATTGTACAAATGGCAATGTTCAATCCGTAAGAACCTTGCTACATGTACACTATGGTGTACACTTTAGTTTACACTTTATCACGTGATATTACCCTGTTGGACTGTTTTAATTTCAAATAGTTTTTCCGTCCAATTGACACTTAACAACAATGCAAGTGTCAAACAAAGTGTCAAAAATTAGTGTATGAAAAGCAAAGTTCAGTCGGTAAGAATCTTGCTACATGTACACTATGGTGTAGACGCTTTAGTTACACTTTGTCACGTGATTTACGCTTTAGTTACCTTGCTGGAATGTTTAAATTTTAAACGGTTTTTCCATCCAATTGACACTTGACAACAATGCAAGTGTAAATCAACGTACCAAAAATTAGTGTACAAATAGCAAAATTCAATCGATAAGAACCTTGCGACAAATACACTATGGTGTACACTTTATTTTACACTTTACGACGTGAAATTACCTTGTTGGACAGTTTAAATTTCAAACGGTTTTCCCATCCAATTGGCACTTAACAACAATACAAGTGTCAAATAATGCATCATAAACCAGTGTACAAATAGCGAATTTCAATCGGTAAGAACCTTACGACATGTACAATATGGAGAACACTTTAGTTTACACTTTGCCACGTGACACTACCATGCTGGACAGTTTAAATTTTGAGCAGTTTTTCTATCCAATTGACACTTGAAAACAATGCAAGTGTCAAACAACGTGTCAAAAATCAGTGTACAAATAACAAAGTTCAATCGGTAAGAACCTTGCGATAAGTACACTGTGGCGTACACTTTAGTTTACACTTTGCCACGTTACATTACCCTGTTGGACAGTTCAAATTTAAAACAGTTTTCCCATCCAATTGACACTTGACAACAATACAAGTGTCAAACAATGCGTTAAAAATCAGTGTACAAATAGCAAAGTTCAATCGGTATGAACCTTACGACATGTACACTATAGAGTATACTTTAGTTTACACATTGCCACGTGACACTACCATGCTGCACAATTTAAATTTCAAGCAGTTTTTTCATCCAATTGACACTTGACAACAATGCAAGTGTCAAACAAAGAGGAAGAAATCAGTATACAAATAGCAAAGTTCAATCGGTAAGAACCATGTGACAAGTACACTATGGTGTACACTTTAGTTTACACTTTACCACGTTACTGTCGGACAGTTTAAATTTCAAACAGTTTTCCATCCATTTGACACTTGACAGTAATGCAAGTGTAAATCAACGTGTCAAAAATTAGTGTACAAATAGAAAAAGTCAATCTGTAAGAACCTTGTTACATGTACACTATGGTGTACACTTTAGTTTACAATTTGCCATGTGACATTGCCCTGTTGGATAGTTTAAATTTCAAACAGTTTTCCCATCCAATTGACACTTGAAAATAATGTGAGTGTCAAACAACGTGTCAAAAATCATTGTACAAATGGCAATGTTCAATCGGTAAGAACCTTACTACATGTACACTATGGTGTACACTTTAGTTTACACTTTGCCACGTGACATTACCGTGTTGGACTGTTTAAATTTCAAATAGTTTTTCCATCCAATTGACACTTCACAACAATGAAAGTGTCAAACAACGTGTCAAAAATCAGTGTACGAATAGCAAAATTTAGTCAGTAAGAATCTTGTTACATGTACACTATGGGGTAGACGCTTTAGTTACACTTTAGCATGTGACATTACCTTGCTGGAATGTTTAAATTTCAAATAGTTTTTCCATCCAATTGACACTTGACAACAATGCAAGTGTAAAGTGTACAAATAGCAAAATTCAATCGGTAAAAACCTCGCGACAAATACACTATGGTGTACACTTTATTTTTCACTTTATCACGTGATATTACCCTGTTGGACAGTTTAAATTTCAAACAATTTTCCCATCCAATTAGCACTTCACAACAATAAAAGTGTCAAACAATGTGTCATAAATCGGTGTACAAATAGCGAAGTTCAATCGGTAAGAACCTTACGACATGTACAATATGGAGTACACTTTAGTTTACACTTTGCCACGTGACACTACCATGCTGGACAGTTTAAATTTCAAGCAATTTTTCCATCCAATTGAAACTTGACAACAATGCAAGTGTCAAACAACGTGTCAAAAATCAGTGTACAAATAGCAAAATTCAATCGGTAAGAACCTTGCGACAAGTACACTATGGCGTACACTTTAGTTTACACTTTGCCACGTTACATTACCTTGTTGGACAGTTTAAATTTAAAACTGTTTTCCCATCCAATTGACATTGACAACAATACAAGTGTCAAACAATGCGTTAAAAATCAGTGTACAAATAGCAAAGTTAAATCGGTATGAACCTTACGACATGTACACTATAGAGAACACTATAGTTTACACTTTACCACGTAACACTACCGTGTGGGACAGTTTAAATTTCAAGCGGTTTTTCCATCCAGTTGACACTTGACAACAATGTAAGTGTCAAAAAACGAGTCAAAAATCAGTGTACAAATAGTAAAGTTCAATCGGTAAGGACCTTGCTACACGGACACTTTAGTTTACACTTTGCCATGTGACATTACCCTATTGGACAGTATGAATTTCAAATAGTTTTCCCATCCAATTGATACTTGACAACAATGCAAGTGTCAAACAGCAAGTCAAAAATCAATGTACAAATAGCAAAGTTTAATTGATAAGAACCTTACTAAAGGTACAATATGGTGTACATTTTAGTTTACACTTTGCCACGTGACATTACCCTGTTGGACTATTTAAATTTCAAACAATTTTCCAATCCAATTGACACTTCACAACAATACAAGTGTTAAACCACGTGTCAAAAATCTGTGTACAAATAGCAAAGTTCAATCGGTAAGGACCTTGCTACATGTACACTATGCTGTACACTTTAGTTGACACTTTGCCACATGACATTACCCTATTGGAGAGTTTAGATTTCAAACAGTTTTCCCATCCAGTTGACACTTGTCTACATTCCAAGTGTCAAACAACGTGTCAAAAGTCAATGTACAAATAGCAAAGTTCAATCGATAAGAACCTTGTGACATGTACACTATGGATTACACTTTAGCTTACACTTTGCCACGTGACACTACCTTGCTGGACAATTTAAATTTCAAACAGTTTTTCCATCCAATTGACACTTGACAATAGTGCAAGTGTCGAACAACGTGTCAAAAATTAGTGGACAGATAACAAAGTTCAATCGGTAAGAACCTTGCTACATGTACACTATGGTGTACACGCTTTAGTTACACTTTGTCACGTGACATGATCCTACCGGACAGTTTAAATTTCAAATAGTTTTTCCATCCAATTGACACTTGACAACAATGCAAGTGTAAAACAACGTGTTAAAAATCAGTGTACAAATAATAATGTTCAATCGGTAAGAACCTTGCAACATGTACACTATGGAGAACACTTTAGTTTACACATCGCCATGTGACACTACCGTGCTGGACAGTTTAACTTTCAAGCAGTTTTTCCATCCAATTGACACTTGACAACAATGCAAGTGTCAAACAACGTGACGAAAATCAGTGTACAAATCGCAAAGTTCAATCGGTAAGAACCTTGCTACATGTACACTATGGTGTATACTTTCGTTTACACTTTGCCACGTGACATTACCCTGCTGGACAGTTTAAATTTCAAATAGTTTTCTCATTCAATTGACACTTGACAACAACACAATTGTCAAACAACGTGTCAAAAATCAGTGTAAAAATAGCAAAGTTCAATCGTTAAGGACCTTGCTACATGTACACTATAATGTACACTTTAGCTTACACTTTGCCACGTGACATTACCCTATCAGACAATTTTAATTTCAAACAATTTTCCCATCAATTAACACTTGATAATAATGCAAGTGTTAAACAACATGTCAAAAATCGATGTCCAAATAGCAAAGTTCAGTCGGAAAGAATCTTACTACATGCACACTATGGTGTACACTTTAGTTTACAATTTGTCGTGTGACATTACCCTATTAGACAATTTAAATTTCATACAGTTTTCCCATCCAATGGATACTTGACAATAATGCGAGTGTCAAACAATTTGTCGAAAGTCACTGTACAAATAGCAATGTTCAATCGGTAAGAACCTTGCAATATGTACATTTTAATTTACAATTTGCCACATGACGTTGTCCTGTTAGACAGTATAAACATCAAACACTATACCTATCTAATTGACACTTGACAACAATGCTACTGCCAAACAACGTGTCAAAAATCAGTGTACGAATTGTAAAATTCAATTGGTAAGAACCTTGCCACATGTACACTACCTTGTAAACTTTAGTTTACACTTTACCACGTGATATTACCCTGTTGGACTATTTAAATTTCAAATATTTTTCCCATCCAATTGGCACTTAATAACAATACAAGTGTCAAAAAAGTGTCAAAAATCAGTGTACAAATAGCAAAGTTCAATCGGTAAGGACCTCGCTACATGTACATTGTGTTGTACACTTTAGTTTACACTTTGCCACGTGACATTACCCTGTTGGACAATTTAAATTTTAAACAGTTTTCCCATCCAGTTGACACTTGACTACATTACAAGTGTGAAACAATGTCTCCAAAATTAGTAGACAAATAACAAAGTTCAATCGGTAAGAACCTTGCTATAAGTGCACTATGGTGTACACTTTAGTTTATACTTTACCACGTGACATTACCCTGTTGGACAGTCTAAATTTCAAACTATTTTCCCATCCAATTGACACTTGACAACAATACAAGTGCCAAAGAATGTATGAAAAATCAGTTTACAAATAGCAATGTTCAATGGGTAAGAACCTTGCTACATGTACACTATGGTGTACACTTTACTTTACAATTTTCCACATGACATTACCCTGTTGGAGAGTTTAAATTTGAAACAGTTTTCCCATCCAATTAACACTTAACAACAATGCAAGTGTCAAAGAACGTGTCAAAAATTATTGTACGAATAACAATGTTCAATCGGTAAGAACCTTGCTACATGTACACTATGATGTACACTTTAGTTTACACTTTGTCACGGGACATTACCCTGTTAGATAGTATAAACTTCAAACTGTATACCCATCTAATTGACACTTGATAAAAATGCAACTGTCAAACAACGTGTCAAAAATCAGTGGACAAATGGCAAAATTCAATCGTTAAGAAACTTGCTACATGTACACTATCATGTAAACTTTAGTTTGCACTTTGCCAAGTGACATTAAATTGTTGGACTATTTAAATTTCAAACAGTTTTCCCATCTAGTTGACACTTCACTACATTACAAGTGTGAAACAACGTATCCGAAACCAGTGTACAAATAACAAAGTTCAATCGGTAAGAACCTTGCTATAAGTGCACTATGGTGTACACATTAGTTTATACTTTGCCACGTGACATTGCCCTATTGGACAGTTTAAATTTCCAACAGTTTTCTCATCCAATTGACACTTGAAAACAATGTAAGTGTCAAAGAAAGTGTCAAAAATCAGTGTACAAATAGCAATGTTCAATCGGTAAGAACCTTGTTACATGTACACTATGGTGTACACTTCAATTTACAATTTGCCACATGACTTTAACCCGTTGGAGTGTTTAAATTTGAAACAGCTATCCCATCTAATTGACACTTCACAACAATGCAAGTGTCAAAGAACGTGTCAATAAGCCGTGTACAAATAGCCATGTTCAATCGGTAAGGACCTTGCTACATGTACACTGTGGTGTATACTTTAGTTAACACTTTACCACGTGACATTACCCTTTTGGGCAGTTTAAATTTCAAACAGTTTTTCTATCTAATTGAAACTTGACAACAATGCAAGTGTCAAATGTTAACATAAATCTTCATTTGCTAGAAGCTTATAACTTAACATGAATTAACACTTTGCACCTCTACCTACCTTGATTGATGCTTTGAACTTTGTTGAAAAATGCACTCCTTTGATATTTCAAAAAAAACACTCCGTTGAGAATTGATGCTTGGAAAACACTTCTTGATAGCACCAAAACTTCTAGGAAAAACTAATTTTCCTCCATCTCCTTTCTCTTTTTTCTAGACTTGAAAACTCTCTCTTTTATGC
The DNA here is from genome assembly GCF_002742605.1 of Olea europaea var. sylvestris. Lineage (NCBI taxonomy): Eukaryota > Viridiplantae > Streptophyta > Magnoliopsida > Lamiales > Oleaceae > Olea > Olea europaea. Next base: position 69,467 of record NW_019264242.1, on the reverse strand, counting down.
TTAGAAGCTTTTGTCTTGGTGTGAAAATGTGTATACATTGGGGCCTATTTGTAGGTGAAAGTCTCACAACTTAAGGGAAAGTGAAGGGCCTAATACTCATTAATACGGGTGTCATTTATGTGGGAGTTATAAGTTTAAGAAGGTGCTAGAAAATCGTGTAGGAATTTGACTTTTCATATTCCGCGTACTTCGGTTGATACTGTACAGCCTTTAGTATTTCTATCATAACTTCTTCTCTCAATATCTAATTGAGGTAATTCAAAATGTGTTGGAAAGCCAACTCAAAGAGATACAAGTTTTCTTTAGATATCAGTTTCCAAATCGAATGTTCTCTATGTTGTAAATGGGTCTCAAATGAGACTAAAAATTTGAAGTATACTTTAGCCATCCAATATTCATGTCTTAGTGCCACTAAGGTGTTTAAAATTATTTGGGGTTCTACATCCCCCACACCTTAATTAAAATTTCATCCTTGAAATTTACCTTCTGATTGGGCGAGCAGTGTTGGATGTTTGTTTTTGGCTTCTTCTTCCCCTTTCTCTCTCTCTCTTTTTTTTTTTTTACTCTTGGAAAAATGGCTACTATTACATAACATTCAACCTATAAATTCTAGCCCAATGCGTATCTTTTGAAAAAAAAAATCTTTCAAATCATTTCTAACTGGCATAGTATATCTTTGAAAATAAGCATAAGTTGTACCATAGCATCGCAAAGTATCATAACTTAGTATTTTCATGAAAACATTAACTTTGAACATACCTGGGCCATAGGATGAGATTGATGGATGGATGTAAGATGCCATGGAGTATCTTAGATTTTTTCATTTTAAAAAAAAAAAAACATACTTAGTCTACAGAACCGGCTAAACCCTTTTTTTAAAAAAAAATACTTGGTCTACAAAACCGGCTAAACCGTGCTCTGATTCCACGCTGTAACGCCCCGACCCCTTGTGGACCAAAACGCTGCTTACTTTACTTAACTAACCGGTGGTTTAGTCATAGGAGAATATGTCTTAGCGGAAACTTAATTTTTACAACGATAATTTTAACAACAACCTTTCGAATACTTTAAATAAAACACTAAATGAAAAAAATAATGGAACGTAATTTATTTGAAGAAAACACAACTTGTTCTCGCGTTCAGCGTTATTCAAATACTTTAAGGAAATAACATTGAAAACGTTCACAAAAATAAATCTAAATAACTTGTTCACCGGGTTTTTCATGGGCTCGTTGCACCACTCTCCATCTTTTCCATCATCCAGGCCCAAGGTAGAATTATATCAATCTGTAGAGAAGGGGTTAAACCCGTGAGTTAAAAAAACTCAATAGATATCATTGGTGCATTCATGATCAAGCTATACATTTCAAAGCTGTAATTTTAGAAACATTTTCATAGTAGGATTTTCGGTAGAATCCCAAACACGTAGAGTCATGACTTATCACGACGCCTCGATCGGAAGTACATGCCGTACCCGGAGGTACCATTAGACATGGAGGTGTATGCTGTACTGGAGGTACCATTAGACATACAAATATTAACATAAATCTTCATTTGCTAGAAACTTTTAACTTAACACGAATTCACACTTTGGACCTCTACCTACCTTGATTGATGCTTTGAACCTTGTTAAAAAATGCACTCCTTTGATGTTTCAAAAAAACACTCCATTGAGAATTGATGCTTGGAAAACATTTTTTGATAGCACCAAAACTTCTAGGAAAAACTAATTTTCCTCCCCCTCCTTTCTCTTTTTTCTAGACTTGAAAACTCTCTCTTTTATGCTTAGAAGCTTTTTGTCTTGTGTGAAAGTCTCACAACTTAAGGGCAAGTGAAGCGCCTAATACTCATTAATACGGGTGCCATTTATGTGGGAGTTATAGGTTTAAGAAGGTGCTAGAAAATTATGTAGGAATTTGACTTTTCATATTTCACGTACTTCGGTTGATACTGTACAGTCTTTAGTATTTCTATAAAAACTTCTTCTCCCGATATCTGATTGAGGTAACTCAAAATGTGTTGGAAAGCTAACTCACAGAGCTACAACTTTTCTTTAGACATCATTTTCCAAATCGAATGTTTTCTATGTTATAAATGGGTCTCAAATGAGACTAAAAATCTGAAGTATACTTTAGCCATTCAATATTCATGTCTTACTACCACTAAGGTGTTTAAAATTATTTAGGGTTCTACAGTACATGTGGCAAGGTCCTTACCGAGTGAACTTTGCTATTTGCACACTATTTTTTTACACGTTGTTTGACACTTGCATTGTTGTCATGTCTCAATTGGACGGAAAAATTATTTGAAATTTAAACTGTCCAACAGGGTTATGACATAAGACAAAGTGTAAACTAAAGTGTATATAATAGTGTATATGTCGCAAGGTTCTTACCGATTGAACTTTGCTATCTGTACACTGATTTTTCACACATTGTTTGACACTAGCATTGCTGTCAAGTGTTAATTGGATGGAAAAACTATTTGAAATTTAAGCTGTCCAATAGGGTAATGTCACGTAGCAAAGTGTAAACTAAAGTGTACACCATAGTGTACACGTAGCAACGTCCTTACCAATTGAACTTTATTATTTGTACACTGATATTAGAAACGTTATTTAACACTTGCATTGTTGTCAAGTGTCAATTGGAAGGGAAAACAATTTGAAATTTAAACTATCCAACGGGGTAATGTCACATGGAAAAGTTTAAACTAAAGTGTTACACCATCGTGTACATGTGGCAAGGACCTTATCGAGTGAACTTTGCTATTTGTACAATGATTTTCGACACGTTGTTTGACACTTGCATTGTTGTCATGTGTCAATTGTATGGGAAAACTATTTGAAATTCAAACTGTCCAACAGGGTTATGACACGTGGCAAAGTATAATCTAAAGTGTACACGATAGTGTACTTGTAGCAGGGTTCTTACCGATTGAACTTTGCTATACGTACATTGATTTTGGACACATTGTTTGACACTTGCATTGTTGTCAAGTGTCAATTAGATGGGAAAACTATTTGAAATTTAAACTGTCCAACAAGGTAATGTCACTTGGCAAAATATAAATTAAAGTGTATACCATAGTGTACATGTCGCGAGGTTCTTACTGATTTAGCTTTACTATTTGTACACTAATTTTTGACACGTTATTTAACACTTGCATTGTTGTCAAGTGTCAATTGGATGGGAAAAAAGTTCGAAATTTTAACTGTCCAAGAGGATAATGTCATGTGGTAAAGTGTAATCTAAATTACACACCATCGTGTACATGTGGCAAGGTCCTTACCGAGTGAACTTTGCAATTTGTACACTGATTTTCGACACGTTGTTTGACACTTGCATTGTTGTTATGTGTCAACTAGATGGGAAAATTGTTTGAAATTTAAACTGTCCAACAGGGTTATGACACGTGGCAAAGTGTAAACTAAAGTATACACCATAGTGTACTTGTAGCAAAGTTCTTACCGATTGAACTTTGCTATTTGTACACTGATTTTTGACACGTTATTTGAAACATGCATTGTTGTCGGGTGTCAATTGGATGGGAAAACTATTTGAAATTTAAACTGTCCAACAACGTAATGTCACGTGGCAAAGTGTAAAGTAAATTGTACACCATAGTGTACATGTTGGAAGGTTCTTACCGATTGAACTTTACTATTTGTACACTGATTTTTGACACATTGTTCGACACTTACATTGTTGTCAAGTTTCCATTGGATGGGGAAACTATTTGAAATTTAAACTGTCCAACAGGATAATGTCCCGCGGCAAAGTATAAACTAAAGTGCACACCATAGTGTACATGTAGCAAGGTTCTTACCGATTGAACTTTCCTATTTGTACACTGATTTTTCACACGTTGTTTGACACTTACATTGTTGTCAAGTGTCAATTGGATGGAAAAATAGTTTGAAATTTAAACTGTCCAACGGGGTAATGTCATGTGGCAAAGTGTAAACTAAAGTGTACACCATAGTTTACATGTCGCAAGATTCATACCACTTGGACTTTGCTATTCATACACAGATTTTCGACACGTTGTTTAACACTTGCTTTGTTGTCAAGTGTCATTTGGATGGGAAAACTCTTTCAAATTTAGACCATCCAACATGGTAATGTCACGTGGCAACTTGTCAACTAAAGTGTACACCATAGTGTACATGTCGCAAGGTCCTTACCGAGTGAACTCGCTATTTATACACCGATTTTCGACACATTGTTTGACACTTGCATTATTGTCTTATGCCAATTGGATTGCAAAACTATTTGAAATTTAAACTGTCCAATAGGGTTATGACACAAGTCAAAATGTAAACTAAAGTGTACACTATAGTGTACGTGTCGCAAGGTTCTTACGATTGAACTTTGCTATTTGTACACTAATTTTTGGCACGTTTTTTGACACTTGCATTGTTGTCAAGTTTCAATTAGATGGGAAAACTGTTTGAAATTTAAACAATCCAACACGGTAATGTCCCATGGCTAAATGTAAAATAAAGTATACACCATAGTGCACATGTAGTAAGGTTATGACCCATTGAACTTTACTATTTGTGCACTTATTTTTGACACGTTGTTTGACACTAGCATTGTTGTCAAGTGTCAATTGGATTGAAAAATTGTTTGAAATTTAAACTGTCCAACAGGGTAATGTCACATTACAAAGTGTAAACTAAAGTGTACACTATAGTATACATGTAGCAAGGTCCTTACCAATTGAACTTTGGTATTTGCACACTGATTTTCGACACGTTGTTTATCACTTGCTTTGTTGTCAAGTGTCAATTAGATAGGAAAACTGTTTGAAATTAAAATTGTCCAATAGGGTAATGTCACATGGCAAAGTCTAAACTAAGGTGTACACCATAGTGTACATGTAGCAAGGTCTTTACCGATTGAACTTTGCTATTTGTACACTGATTTTCGACATGTTGATTGACACTTGCATTGTTCTCAAGTGTCAATTGGATGGCAAAACTGTTTGGTATTTAAGCTGTCCAATAGGGTAATGTCACGTGGCAAAGTGTAATCTAAAGTGTACACGATAGTGTGCATACAGCAAGGTTCTTAACGATTGATCTTTGCTATTTGTACACTGATTTTCGACACGTTGTTTGACACTTGCATTGTTGTCAGGTGTCAATTGGATGGGAAAATAGCTTGAATTTTAAACTGTCCAACGGGGTAATAACACGTGGCAAAGTGTAAATTAAAGTGTACACCATAGTGTACATGTGGTAAGGTCCTTACCGAGTGAACTTTGCTATTTGTACACTGCTTTTCGACACGTTGTTTGACACTTGCATTGTTGTCATGTGTCAATTGGATGGGAAAACTATTTGAAATTTAAACTGTCCAACAGGGTTATAACATAATACACTATGGTGTACACTTTAGTTTACACTTTGTCACAACACATTACCCTGCTGGACAGTTTAAATTTCAAATAGTTTTCCCATCTAATTGATACCTGACAACCATGCAAGTGTCAAACAACGTGTCAAAAATTAGTGCACAAATAATAAAGTTCAATTGGTAAGAACCTTGCTACATGTACACTATGGGGTACACTTTAGTTTACACTTTGTCAAGTGACTTTTGCCTGTTGGACAGTTTGAATTCCAAATAGTTTTCCTATCCAGTTGGTACTTTACAACATTGCAAGTGTCAAACAACGTGTCAAAAATTAGTTTACAAATAGCAAATTTTAATCGGTATGAGCCATGCTACATGTACACTATTGTGTACACTTTAGTTTACACTTTGCCACGTGATATTACCTTGTTGGACAGTTTGAATTTCAAATAGTTTTCCATCCAATTGAATCTTGACAACAATACAAATGTCAAACAACGTGTCAAAAATCAGTGTACAAATAACAAAGTTCAATCCGTAGGGACCTTGCTACATGTAAGCTATGGTGTACACTTTAGTTTACACTTTGCCACAACACATTACCCTGCTCGACAGTTTAAATTTCAAATAGTTTTTCCATCTAATTGACACCTGATAACCATGCAAGTGCCAAACAACGTGTCAAAAATTGGTGTACAAATGATAAAATTCAATTGGTAAGAACCTTGCTACATGTACACTATGGTGTACACTTTAGTTTACACTTTGTCATTGACGTTATCCAGTTGGACAGTTTGAATTCCAAATAGTTTTCCTATCCAATTGGTACTTGACAACAATGTAAGTGTCAAAGAATGCGTCAAAAATTAGTTTACAAATAGCAAAGTTTAATCGGTATGTGCAATGCTACATGTGCACTATGGTGTACACTTTAGTTTACACTTTGCCACGTGACATTACGTTGTTGGAAAGTTTGGATTTCAAACAGTTTTCCCATCCAATTGACTCTTGACAATAATGCAAGTGTTAAACAACGTGTCAAAAATCAGTGTACAAATAGCAAAGTTCAATCAGTAAGGACCTTGCTACATGTACGCTAAGGTGTACACTTTAGTTTACACTTTGCCACAACACATTACCCAGTACTTTCCCCAGTCCTTGAGGGATCACAAAGAAAGTGAATTCCTCCAACTCAAGCAAAAGACTATGTCCCTGATTGAGTATTAGAGGAAGTTTGATCAACTTTCAAGGTATGCTCCACAATTGGTGGATACAGAGGATAAGAAGGTACATTAAAAGTTAGTATTCCTTCAGACAACCCTTTGAATACTGATAGAATAGCCAAGTCAGTAAGTATCAAAGTTGAGGGAAAACCAATGGAAGCGAACCTATACATGATAGAAATGAAGGATTTTGATGTAATACTAGGCATGGATTGGTTAGGTTGTAATTACACCACCATCCGATGTAAGAAAATGGAAATATCATTTCAGAAACCAGGAGAGGAATCATTTTCGTTCCTTGGAATGAAGACGAAACCCCTTATTCGACTAGTATCGGCTTTACAAGCTGAGAAGATGTTGAGAAAAGAAACATGTCAAGGATATCTAGTAAGTATCTCAGGAGGGAAACAAGAGATGATAAGGGTTGAAGATGTACCAGTAGTACAGGAATTCGTAGATGATTTTCCAGAAGATCTATCTGGTATTCCACCCGATAGACAAGTGGAATTCATCATAGACCTAATTCCCGGGGCGGCACCAGTATCTAAGGCCCCATACCTAATGGCCCCAAAGGAACTACAAGAATTAAAGAAGTAGTTGCAAGAACTCCTAGATATGGGCTTCATACGACCAAGTGTCAAACAACGTATCGAAAATTAGTGTACAAATAGCAAACTCCAATCGGTAAGAACCTCGCTACATGTACTCTATGGTGTACACTTTAGTTTACACTTTGCCACTTGACATTAACTTGCTGGACAGTTTAAATTTCAAACTATTTTCCCATCCAATAATGAAAGTGTCAAACAACGAAAGTGTCAAACAACGTGTCAAAAATCAATGTACAAATAGCAAAGTTCAATCGATAAGGATCTTACTGCATGTACTCTACAGTGTACACTTTAGTTTACACTTTGCCACGTGACATTACCCTGTTGGACAGTTTACATTTCAAATAGTTTTTCCATCCAATTGACACTTGACAACAATACAAGTGTCAAATAACGCGTCAAAAATCAGTGTACAAATAACAAAGTTCAATCGGTAAGAGCCTTACGACATGTACACTATGGAGTACACTTTAGTTTACACTTTGCCATGTGACATTACGATGTTGGAAAGTTTGAATTTCAAATAACTTTCCCATCGAATTGACACTTTACAATAATGCAAGTGTCAAACAACGTATCAAAAATCAGAGTACAAATAGTAGTTTTCCAATCCAATTGACATCAGTGTAAAAAAAGCCATGTTCAATTGGTAAGGACCATGTTACAAGTACACTATGGTGTACACTTTAGTTTACACTTTGCCACGTGACATTACCCTATTTGACAGTTTAAATTTCAAACAGGTTTCCCATCCAATTGACACTCAACAATATTTCAAGTGTCAAACAACATGTCAAAAATCAGTGTACAAATAGCAAAATTCAATCAGCAAAGACCTTGCTACATGTACACTATGGTGTAAACTTTAGTTTACACTTTGCCACGTGAGTTTTCCCATCTAGTTGACACTTGACTACATTGCAAGTGTGAAACAACGTGTCCAAAATCCGTGTACAATTAGAAAAGTTCAATCGGTAAGAACCTTGCTATAAGTACACTATGGTGTACACTTTAGTTTATACTTTGCCACGTGACATTACCCTGTTGGACAGTTTAAATTTCAAATAGTTTCCCCATCCAATTGACACTTGACAACAATACAAGTGTCAAACAATGCGTCAAAAATCAGTGTACAAATAGCAAAGTTCAATCGGTAGGAACCTTGCGACATGTACACTATGGTGTACACTTTAGTTTTCACTTTTCCACGTGACCCTACCGTGCTGGACAGTTTACATTTCTAGCATTTTTTCCATCCAATTGAGACTTGACAACAATGCAGGTGTCAAACAACGTGTCGAAAATCAGTGTACAAATAGTAAAATTCAATCGGTAAGGACCTTGCTACATGTACACTATGGTGTAAACTTTAGTTTATACTTTGCCACGTGATATTACTCCGTTGGACATATCAAATTTCAAATAGTTTTCCCATATAGTTGACACTTGACTACATTGCAAGTGTGAAACAACGTGTCCAAAATCAATGTACAAATAGAAAAGTTCAATCGGTAAGAACCTTGCTATAAGTACACTATGGTGTACACTTTAGTTTACACTTTGCCATGTGACATTACCCTGTTGGACAGTTTAAATTTCAAACAGTTTTCCCATCCCATTGATACTTAACAACAATACAAGTGTCAAACAATGCATCAAAAATCAGTCTACAAATAGCAAAGTTCAATCGGTAGAAACCTTGCGACATGTACACTATGGCGTACACTTTAGTTTTCACTTTTCCACGTGACCCTACCGTGCTGGACAGTTTACATTTCAAGCATTTTTTCCACCCAATTGACACTTGACAACAATGCAGGTGTCAAACAACGTGTCGAAAATCAGTGTACAAATAGTAAAATTCAATCGGTAAGAACCTTGCTACATGTACACTATGACTTACACTTTAGCTTACAATTTGTGACGTGACATTACCCTGATGGATAGTTTAAATTTCAAAAAGTTTTCCCATCCATTTGACTATTGATTACATTGCAAGTGTGAAACAACGTGTCCAAAATCAGTGTACAAATAGCAAAGTTCAATCAGTAAGAACTTTGCTATAAGTACACTATGGTGTACACTTTAGTTTTCACTTTTGACAGTTTCAATTTCAAACAGTTTTTCCATCCAATAGACACTTGACTACAATCCAAGTATGAAACAACGTGTCTAAAATCAGTGTACAAATTTCAAAGTTCAATCGGTAAGAACCTTGTTATAAGTACACTATGATATACACTTTAGTTTACATTTTGCCACGTGACATTACCATGTCGGACAGTTTAAATTTCAAACAATTTTACAATCCAATTGACACTTGACAACAATGCAAAGGTCAAACAACGTGTCAAAAATCAATGTACAAATAGCAAAGTTCAATCGGTAAGAAGCTTGCTACATGTACATTATGGTGTACACTTTAGTTTACAATTTCCCACATGACACTACCCTGTTGGGCAGTTTAAATTTTTAACAGTTTTTCCATCCAATTGACACTTGATAACAATGCAAGTGTCAACCAATGTGTCAAAAATCAGTGTACAAAGAGTAATGTTCAATCGGTAAGAACCTTGAAACATGTACACTATGGTGTACACTTTAGTTTAAACTTTGCCATGTGACCTTACCTTGTTAGACAGTATAAATTTCAAGCAGTTTTTCCATCCATCTGGTACTTGACAACAATGCAACTGTCAAACAACGTGTGAAAAATTCGTGTACAAATAGCCATGGCCAATCGACCTTGCTACATGTACACTATAGTGTACACTTTAGTTTACACTTTGCCACGTGACATTACTATGTTTGACTGTTTAAATTTCAAATAGTTTTTCCATCTAATCGACACTTGACTACAATGCAAGTGTGAAACAACGCGTCCAAAATTAGTGTAGAAATAGCAAACTTCAATCGGTAAGAACCTTGCTACATGCACACTATGGTGTACACTTTAGTTTACACTTTGCCACGTCACATTACCCTGTTGGACAATTTAAGTTTCAAAGAGTTTTCCCGTCCAGTTGACACTTGACAGCAATGCAAGTGTCTAACAACGTTTCAAAAATCAATGTACAAATAGCAAAGTTCAATCGGAAAGAACTTTGCTACACGTACACTATGGTGTACACTTTAGTTTACACTTTGCCACGTGACATAACGCTGTTAGATAGTATAAACTTCAAACAATTTTCCCATCCAATTGACACTTGAAATAATGCAACTGTCAAACTACTAGTCAAGAATTGGTGTACAAATATCAAAGTTTAATCGATAAGAAGATTCCTACATGTACACTATGGTGTAAATTTTAGTTTACACTTTGCCATATGACATTACCCTGTTGGACATTTTAAATTTCAAATAGTTTTCCCATCCTATTGACACTTAAATACAATACAAGTGTCAAACAACGTGTCAAAAATCAGTGTACAAATAGCAATATTCAATCGGTAAGAACCTTGCTACATGTACACTATGGTGTGCACTTTAGTTTACACTTTGCCACGTGACATTACCCTGTTGGACAATTTAAATTTCAAACAATTTTTCCATCCATTTGAAACTTGACAATAATGCGAGTATCAGACAAAGTGTCAAAAATCGGTGTACAAATAGCGAAGTTCAATCGGTAAGAACCTTGCTACTTGTACACTATAGTGTACACTTTAGTTTACACTTTGCCACGTGACATTACCCTGTTGGACAATTTAAATTTCAAACAATTTTTCCATCCATTTGAAACTTGACAATAATGCGAGTATCAGACAAAGTGTCAAAAATCGGTGTACAAATAGCGAAGTTCAATCGGTAAGAACCTTGCTACTTGTACACTATAGTGTACACTTTAGTTTACACTTTGCCACGTGACATTACCCTGTTGGACAATTTAAATTTCAAACAATTTTTCCATCCATTTGAAACTTGACAATAATGCGAGTATCAGACAAAGTGTCAAAAATCGGTGTACAAATAGCGAAGTTCAATCGGTAAGAACCTTGCTACTTGTACACTATAGTGTACACTTTAGTTTACACTTTGCCACGTGACATTACCCTGTTGGACAATTTAAATTTCAAACAATTTTTCCATCCATTTGAAACTTGACAATAATGCGAGTATCAGACAAAGTGTCAAAAATCGGTGTACAAATAGCGAAGTTCAATCGGTAAGAACCTTGCTACTTGTACACTATAGTGTACACTTTAGTTTACACTTTGCCACGTGACATTACCCTGTTGGACAATTTAAATTTCAAACAATTTTTCCATCCATTTGAAACTTGACAATAATGCGAGTATCAGACAAAGTGTCAAAAATCGGTGTACAAATAGCGAAGTTCAATCGGTAAGAACCTTGCTACTTGTACACTATAGTGTACACTTTAGTTTACACTTTGCCACGTGACATTACCCTGTTGGACAATTTAAATTTCAAACAATTTTTCCATCCATTTGAAACTTGACAATAATGCGAGTATCAGACAAAGTGTCAAAAATCGGTGTACAAATAGCGAAGTTCAATCGGTAAGAACCTTGCTACTTGTACACTATAGTGTACACTTTAGTTTACACTTTGCCACGTGACATTACCCTGTTGGACAATTTAAATTTCAAACAATTTTTCCATCCATTTGAAACTTGACAATAATGCGAGTATCAGACAAAGTGTCAAAAATCGGTGTACAAATAGCGAAGTTCAATCGGTAAGAACCTTGCTACTTGTACACTATAGTGTACACTTTAGTTTACACTTTGCCACGTGACATTACCCTGTTGGACAATTTAAATTTCAAACAATTTTTCCATCCATTTGAAACTTGACAATAATGCGAGTATCAGACAAAGTGTCAAAAATCGGTGTACAAATAGCGAAGTTCAATCGGTAAGAACCTTGCTACTTGTACACTATAGTGTACACTTTAGTTTACACTTTGCCACGTGACATTACCCTGTTGGACAATTTAAATTTCAAACAATTTTTCCATCCATTTGAAACTTGACAATAATGCGAGTATCAGACAAAGTGTCAAAAATCGGTGTACAAATAGCGAAGTTCAATCGGTAAGAACCTTGCTACTTGTACACTATAGTGTACACTTTAGTTTACACTTTGCCACGTGACATTACCTTGTTAGACAGCATAAACTTCAAATAGTTTACCCATCTAATTGACACTTGACAACTATGCAACTATCATACAATGTGTCAAAAATCAGGGTACAAATAGCAAAGTTCAATCGGTAAGAACCTTCCTACATGTACACTATGGTGTAAACTTTAGTTTACACTTTACCATGTGACATTACCCAGTTGGATTGTTTAAATTTAAAATAGTTTTCCACGCAATTTACACTTAACAATAGTGCAAGTGTCAAACAACGTGTCTAAAATTAGTGTACGAAGAGCAAAGGTCAATCGATAAGGACCTTGCTACATGTACACTATAGTGTACACCTTAGTTTACATTGTGCCACATGACATTACCCTATTGGACAGTTTAAATTTCAAATAGTTTTTCTATCCAGTTGACACTTGTCAACATTTCAAGTGCGAAACAACGTGTCCAAATTCAGTATACAAATAGCAAAGTTCAATCGGTAAGAACCTTACTATAGGTACACTATGGTGTACACTTTAGTTTACACTTTACCACGTGACATTACCCTGTTAGACAGTTTAAATTTCAAACAGCTTTCCCATCCAATTGACACTTGACAACAATGCAAGTGTCAAACAACGTGTCAAAAATCAGTGTAAAAATAGCAAAATTCAATCGGTAAAATCCTTACTACATGTACACTATTGCGTACACTCTAGTTTACAATTTACCACGTGACATTATGCTAATGGACAGTTTAAATTTAAAAAAATTTTCCCATCCAGTTGACTTTGACTACATTGCAAGTGTGAGACAACGTGCCTAAAATCAGTGTACAAATAGCAAAGTTCAATCGGTAAAAACCTTGCTACATGTACACTTTAGTTTACACTTTGCCACGTGACATTACCCTATTGGATTGTTTAAATTTCAAATTATTTTCCCATCCAATTGACACTTGACAACAATGCAAGTGTCAAACAAAGTATAAAAAATTAGTGCACAAATAGTAATGTTCAATCGGTAAGGATCCTTCTACATGCACACTATGGTGTTCACTTGAGTTTTCACTTTGCCACGTGACATTACCTTATTAGACAGTATAAATTTCAAATAGTTTTCCCATCCAATTGACACTTGACAACAATGCAACTGTTAAACGACGTGTCAGAAATCCGTGTACAAATAGCCATGTTCAATTGGTAAGGACCTTGCTACATGTACACAATTGTGTACACTTTGCCACGTGACATTACCCTATTGGACAGTTTAAATTTCAAACAATTTTCCATCCAATTTACACTTGACCACAATGCAAGTGTGAAATAACGTGTCCAAAATCAGTGTACAAATAGCAAAGTTCAATTGGTAAGAACCTTGCTACATGTACATTATGGTGTACACTTTAGTTTATACTCTGCCACGTGACATTACCCTGTTGGACAATTTAAATTTCGAATAGTTTTTCCATCTAGTTGACACTTGACAACAATTCAAGTGTCAAACAATGTATCAAAAATCAGTGTACAAATAGCATAGTTCAATTGGTAAGAACCTCGCGACATGTACACTATGGAGTACAGTTTGGTTTACACTTTACCACGTGACACTACCCTGCTGGACAGTTTAAATTTCAAATAGTTTTTTCCAACCATTTGACACTTGGACAACAATCCAAGTGTCAAACAACGTGTCAAAAATTAGTGTACAAATAGCAAAGTTCAATCAGTAAGAATCTTGCTACAAGTACACTATGGTGTACACGCTTTAGTTACACTTTGTCACGTGACATTACCCTGCTGGACAATTTAATTTTCAAATAGTTTTTCCTTCCAATTGAGACTTGACAACAATGCATGTGTAAATCAACGTGTCAAAAATTAGTGTACAAATAGCAAAGTTCAGTCGGTAAGAACTTTGCGACAAGTACATTATGGTGTACACTTTAGTTTATATTTTGCCAAGTGACATTATCCTGTTGGACAGTTTAAATTTCAAATAGTTTTTTCCATCCAATTGACAGTTGGTAACAATTCAAGTGTCAAATAACGTGTCGAAAATCAATGTACAAATAGCAAAGTTCAATCGGTAAGAACCTTACGACAAGTACACTATGGTGTACACTTTAGTTCACACTTTGCCATGTGACATTACCCTTTTGGACAATTTAAATTTCAAATAGTTTTCCCATCCAATTGACACGTGACTACAATGCAAGTGTCAAACATTACGTCAAAAATTAGTGTACAAATAGCAAAGTTTAATCGGTAAGAACCTTGCGACATGTACTCTATGGAGTACACTTTAGTTTAAACTTTGCCATGTGACATTACCCTATTGGACAGTTTAAATTTCGAACAGTTTTTTCATCCAATTGACACTTGACAACAATATAAGTGTCAAACAACGTGTTAAAAATCAGTGTGTAAATAGCAAAGTTCAATTGGGAAGAGCCTTACGACATGTACACTATGGAGTACACTTCAGTTTACACTTTCCCACGTAACACTACCGTGCTGGACAGTTTAAATTTCAAGCAGTTTTTCCATCCGATTGGCACTTGGCAACAATACAAGTGTCAAATAACGCGTCAAAAATCAGTGTAAATATAGCAAAGTTCAATCGGTAAGGACCATGCTACATGTACACTATGGTGTACACTTTAGTTTACACTTTTCCACGTGACATTACCCCATTGCAGGGTTTAAATTTGAAATAGTTTTCCCATCCAATTGACACTTGACAACAATGCAAGTGTCAAATAACGTGTCAAAAATCAGTGTACAAACAGCAAAGTTCAATCGGCAAGAACCTTGCTACATGTACACAATGGTGTATACTTTAGTTTACAGTTTGCCATGTGACATTACCTTGTTGGACAGTTTAAATTTCAAACACTTTTCCCATCTAATTAACACTTGACAATAATGCGAGTGTCAAACATTGCATCAAAAATCAGTGTACAAATAGTAAAGTTCAATCGATAAAAATCTTGTGACCAGTACTCTATGGAGTATACTTTAGTTTACACTTTGCCACGTGACATTACCATGTTGGACAGTTTAAATTTCAAGTAGTTTTCCCATCCAATTGACACTTGACCACAATGCAAGTGTCAAAAATCAGTGTACAAATAGTAAAGTTCAATCGGTAAGAACCTTACTACATGTACAATATGGTGTACATTTTAGTTTATACTTTGCCACGTGCAATTACCCTATTGGATAGTTTAAATTTCTAATAGTTTTTCCATCCAATTGACACTTGACCACAATGCAAGTGTCAAAAATCAGTGTACAAATAGTAAAGTTCAATCGGTAAGAACCTTACTACATGTACAATATGGTGTACATTTTAGTTTATACTTTGCCACGTGCAATTACCCTATTGGATAGTTTAAATTTCTAATAGTTTTTCCATCCAATTGACACTTGACCACAATGCAAGTGTGAAACAACGTGTCTAAAATCAGTGTACAAATAGTAAAGTTCAATCGGTAAGAACCTTACTACATGTACAATATGGTGTACATTTTAGTTTATACTTTGCCACGTGAAATTACCCTATTGGATAGTTTAAATTTCTAATAGTTTTTCCATCCAATTGACACTTGACAACAATTCAAGTGTCAAACAGCATGTCAAAAATCAGTGTACAAATAGCAAAGTTCAATCGGTAAGGACCATGCTACATGTACACTATGGTCTACACTTTAGTTTACATTTTTCCACGTGACATTACCCCGTTGGAGA
Organism: Olea europaea var. sylvestris; assembly: GCF_002742605.1. Taxonomy (NCBI): domain Eukaryota; kingdom Viridiplantae; phylum Streptophyta; class Magnoliopsida; order Lamiales; family Oleaceae; genus Olea; species Olea europaea. The sequence continues at coordinate 53,418 of NW_019264242.1, read as the reverse complement.
GTTTAAATTTGAAATAGTTTTCCCATCCAATTGACACATGACAACAATGCAAGTGTTAAACAACGTGTCAAAAATCAGTGTACAAACAGCAAAGTTCAATCGGTAAGAACCCATTTACACAATGGTGTATACTTTAGTTGACAATTTGTTGTGTGACATTACCTTGTTGGACAGTTTAAATTTCAAACACTTTTCCCATCCAATTAACACTTGATAATAATGCATGTGTCAAACATTGCGTCAAAAATCAGTGTACAAATAGCAAAGTTCAATCGGTAAGAACCTTGCGACCAGTACTCTATGGAGTACACTTTAGTTTACACTTTGCCACGTGACATTACCATGTTGGACAGTTTAAATTTCAAACAGTTTTCCCATCCAATTGACACTTGATAACAATACAAGTGTTAAACAATGCGTCAAAAATCAGCGTACAAATAGCAAAGTTCAATCGGTAAGAGCCTTACGACATGTACACTACGGAGTACACTTTAGTTTACACTTTGCCACGTGATACTACCATGCTGGACGATTTAAATTTCAAGCAATTTTTCCATCCAATTAACACTTGACAACAATGCAAGTGTCAAACAACGTGTCAAAAATCAGTGTACAAATAGCAAAGTTCAATCGGTAAGAACCTTGCTACATGTACACTTTGGTGTAAACTTTAGTTTACACTTTGCCACATGACATTACCCTGTTAGATAGTATAAACTTCAAATAGTTTGCCCATCTAATTGACACTTGACAACTACGCAACTGTCAAACAACGTGTCAAAAATCAGGGCACAAATTTCAAAGTTCAATCGATAAGTAACTTGTTACATGTACGCTGTGGCGTAAACTTTAGTTTACACTTTGCCTCATGACATTACCTTGCTAGATTGTTTAAATTTCAAATAGTTTTCCATCCAATTGACACTTAACAACAATGCAAGTGTCAAACAACGTGTCAAAAATCAGTGTACAGATAGCCAAGATAAAATGGTAAGGAACTTGCTCTATGTGCACTATGGTATACACTCTAGTTTACACTTTGCCACATGACATTACCTAGTTAGAATGTATAAATTTCAAATGGTTTTCCCTTCCAATTGACACTTGACAACAATGCAACTGTCAAACGACGTGTCAAAAATCCGTGTACAAATAGCCATGTTTAATCGGTAAGGACCTTGCTATATGTACACTATGGTGCACACTTTGCCACGTAACTTTATCCTGTTGGACAGTTTAAATTTCAAACAGTTTTCCCATCCAATTGACACTTGACCACAATGCAAGTGTGAAACAACATGTCCAAAATCAGTGCACAAATAGTAAAGTTCAATCGGTGAGAACCTTGCTACATGTACACTATGGTGTACACTTTAGTTTATACTTTGCCACGTGACATTACCCTATTGGACAGTTTAAATTTCAAATAGTTTTTCCATCCAATTAACACTTGACAACAATTCAAGTGTCAAACAACGTGTCAAAAATCAGTGTACAAATAGCAAAGTTCAATCGGTAAGGACCTTGCTACATGTACACTAAGGTGTACACTTTAGTTTACACTTTGCCACGTGACATTACCCTATTGGACAGTTTAAATTTCAAACAGTTTTCCCATCCAATTTACACTTGCCAACAATGCAAGTGTCAAACAACGTGTCAAAAATCAGTGCACAAATAGCACTGTTCAATCGGTAAGAATCTTGCTACATGTACACTATGGTGTACACACTTTAGTTAAACTTTATCTCGTGACATTATCCTACTGAACAGTTTAAATTGCAAACAATTTTTCCATCCAATTAATACTTGACAACAATTCAAGTGTAAATCAACACGTCAAAATCAGTGTACAAATAGCAAAGTTCAATCGGTAAGAACCTTGCAACAAGTGCACTATGGTGTACACTTTTGTTTATACTTTGCCACGTGACATTACCATGTTGGACAGTTTAAATTTCAAATAGTTTTCCCATCCAATTGACACTTGACAACAATACAAGTACCAAACAATTTGTCAAAAATCAGTTTACAAATAGCGAAGTTCAATCGATAAGAACCTTGCGACATGTACACCATGAAGTATACTTTAGTTTACACTTTGCCACGTGACACTACCCTGCTGGACAGTTTAAATTTCAAACAGTTTTTTCATCCAATTGACACTTAACAACAATGCAAGTGTCAAACAACGTGTCAAAAATTAGTGTACAAATAGCAAAGTTCAATCAGTAAGGACCCTGCTACATGTACACTATGGTGTACACTTTAGTTTACACTTTGACACATGACATTACCTAGTTAGAAAGTATAAATTTCAAATGGTTTTTCCTTCCAATTGGCACTTGACAACAATGCAACTGAGAATCGACGTGTCAAAAATTCGTGTACAAATTGGCATGTTTAATACGTAAGGACCTTGCTACATGTACACTATCGAGTACACTTTAGTTTGCACATTGCCATGTGGCACTACCATGCTGGACAGTTTAAATTTCAAGCGGTTTTTCCATCCAATTGACACTTGACAACAAAGCAAGTGTCGAACAACGTGTCGAAAATTAGTCTACGAATCGCAAAGTTCAATCGGTAATAACCATGCTATATGTACACTATGGTGTATACCATAGTTTATACTTTGCCACATGACATTACCTTGCTAGAGAGTTTAAATTTCAAACAGTTTTTCCGTCGGTAAGAATCTTGCTACATGTACACTATGGTGTACACGCTTTAGTTAAACTTTATCTCGTGACATTATCCTACTGAACAGTTTAAATTACAAACAATTTTTCCATCCAATTGATACTTGACAACAATTCAAGTGTAAATCAACGCGTCAAAAATAGTGTACGAATAGCAAAGTTCAATCGGTAAGAACCTTGCGACAAGTGCACTATGGTGTACACTTTAGTTTATACTTTGCCACGTGACATTACCATGTTGGACAGTTAAATTTCAAATACTTTTTACATCCAATTGACACTTGACAACAATACAAGTACCAAACAATATGTCAAAAATCAATGTACAAATAGCGAAGTTCAATCGGTAAGAACCTTGCGACATGTACACCATGGAGTGTACTTTAGTTTACACTTTGCCATGTGACACTACCCTGCTGGACAGTTTAAATTTAAAACTATTTTTCGTCCAATTGACACTTAACAACAATGCAAGTGTCAACCAACGTGTCAAAAATCAGTGTACAAATAGCAAAGTTCAATCGGTAAGAACCCTGCTACATGTACACTATGGTGTAAACTTTAGTTTACACTTTGGCACATGACATTACCTTGTTAGAAGGTATAAATTTCAAATGATTTTTCCTTCCAATTGACACTTGACAACAATGCAACTGACAATCGACGTGTCAAAAATTCGTGTACAAATAGGCATGTTTAATACGTAAGGACCTTGCTACATGTACACTATCGAGCACACTTTAGTTTACACATTGCCATGTGGCATTACCATGCCGGACAGTTTAAATTTCAAGCGGTTTTTCCATCCAATTGACACTTGACAACAAAGCAAGTGTCGAACAACGTGTCAAAAATTAGTGTACAAATCGCAAAGTTCAATCGGTAAGAACCAGGCTATATGTACACTATGGTGTTCACCTTAGTTTGTACTTTGCCACATGACATTACCCTGCTAGACAGTTTAAATTTCAAACAGTTTTTCCATCGGTAAGAATCTTGCTACATGTACACTATGGTGTACACGCTTTAGTTAAACTTTATCTCGTGACATTATCCCACTGAACAGTTTAAATTACAAACAATTTTTCCATCCAATTGATAATTGACAACAATTCAAGTGTAAATTAGTGTACAAATAACAAAGTTCAATCGATAAGAACCTTGTGACAAGTACACTATGGTGTACACTTCAGTCCACACCTTGCCACGTGACATTAGCATGTTGGACAGTTTAAATTTTAAGTAGTTTTCCCATCTAATTCACACTTGACAACAATACAAGTGTCAAACAATGTGTCAAAAATCAGTGTACAAATAGCAAAGTTCAATCGATAAGAACTTTGCGACATGTATACTATGAAGTACACTTTAGTTTACACTTTGTCATGTGACGCTACCCTATTGGACAGTTTAAATTTCAAACAATTTTTCCATCCAAATGACACTTAACAACAATGAAAGTGTCAAACAACGTGTCAAAAATCAGTGTACAAATAGCAAAGTTCAATCGATAAGAACCTTGCTACATGTACACTATGGTGTACATGCTTTAGTTACATTTTGTCACGTGACATGACCCTGCTGGACAGTTTAAACTTCAAACAGTTTTTCCATCCAATTGACACTTGACAACAATGCAATATTAATCAACGTGTCCAAAATCAGTGTACAAATAACAATATTCAATCGGTAAGAACCTTGTGACATGTACACTATGAAGTACACTTTAGTTTACACATTGCCACGTGACACTACCTTGCAGGACAGTTTAAATTTCAAGTGGTTTTTTCATCCAATTAACACTTGACAACAATGTAAGTGTCAAGCAACGTGTCGAAAATCAGTGTACAAATTGCAAAGTTCATTCGGTAACAACCTTCCTACATGTACATTATGGTGTACACTTTTGTTTACACTTTGCCATGTAACATTACCATGCTGGACAATTTAAATTTCAAACAGTTTTCCCATCCAATTGAGTCTCGACAACAATGCAATTGTCAAACAACGTGTAAAAAATCAGTGTACAAATAGCAAAGTTCAATCGATAAGGACCTTGCTACATGTACACTATGGTGTACACTTTAGTTTACACTTTGTCACGTGACATTACCCTATCGGTCGATTTAAATTTCAAATAGTTTTCCCATCCAATTGACACTTGACAACAATGCAAGTGTCAAACAACGTGTCAAAAATTGATGAACAAATAGCAAAGTTAAATCGGTAAGAACCTTGCTACATGTACACTATGGTGTACACTTTAGTTTACAATTTGCCATGTGACATTACCTTGTTGGACAGTTTAAATTTTAAATAGTTTTCCCATCCAATTGACACTTGACAGCAATGCAAGTTCAAAAAATGTGTCAAAAATCAGTGTACAAATAGCAATTTCCAATCGGTAAGAACCTTGCCACATGTACACTATGGTGCACGCTTTAGTTTGCAATTTGTCACATGACATTACCTTGTTCAAGAGTTTAAATTTGAAACAGTCTTTCCATCCAATTGACACTTGACAATAATGGAAGCGTCAAACAACATGTCAAAAATCAGTGTACAAATAGCAATGTTCAATCAGTAAGGACCTTGCTACATGTACACTATGATATATACTTTAGTTTATACTTTACCACGTGACATTACCCTGTTGGACAGTTTAAATTTGAAATAGTTTTTCCATCCAATTGACACTTGACAATAATTCAAGTGTCAAACAACGTGTCAAAAATCAGTGTACAAATAACAAAGTTCAATCGGTAAGAACCTTGCGACAAGTACACTATGGTGTACACTTTTGTTTACAGTTTGCCACATGACATTACCCTATTGGAAAGTTTAAATTTGAAACAGTTTTCCTATCCAATTGACACTTGAGAATAATGCAAGTGTCAAACAACGTGTGGAAAATTAGTGTACAGGTAGCCAAGTTCAATCGGTGAGGACCTTGCTACATGTACACTATGGTGTACACTTTAGTTTACACTTTGCCATGTGACATCACCCAGTTGGACAGTTTAAATTTCAAATAGTTTTCCCATCCATTTGACACTTGATAACAATGCAAGTGTCAAAAAACGAGTCAAAAATTAGTGTCCAAATAGAAGTTTTCCAATCCAATTGGCACTTGACAACAATACAAGTGTCAAACAACGTGTCAAAAATTAGTGTACAAATAGCAAAGTTCAATCGGTAAGAACCTTGCCAAAAACGAGTCAAAAATTAGTGTACAAATAGCAAAGTTCAATCGGTAAGAACCTTGCTACATGTACACTATGGTGTACACTTTAGGTTACACTTTACCACGTGACAATACCTTGTTGAACAGTTTAAATTTCAAACAGTTTTTCCATCCAATAGACACTTGATGTAGAACCCCAAATAGTTCTAGACACCTTAGTGGCACAAAGACATGAATATTGGATGACTAAAGTATACTTCAGATTTTTAGTCTCATTTGAGACCCATTTTCGACATAGGAAACAGTCGATTTGGAAAATGATATCTAAATAAAAATTGTATCTCTTTGAGTTATCTTTCCAATGTACTTTGAATTACCTTAGTCGGGTATTGACAAAAGAAGTTATGATAGAAGCACTGAAAGCTGTGTAGTGTTAATCGGACTACAACCGGTCGACCGAAGCTGCCTGAAATGAAAATTCTCGTTTTTCTCTAGAATTTAAATATTTATTTTCATCAATTATTTTCTCAAAGGGCCACCTACAATTTTGGCAATAAAAACCCCACTAAATTGAAGCATTTAGCCTCAAACTTAAATGGCACCGATGTTTTCTCTCGTAAATGAAATTTGACCTTTCATTTGCTTTAAGTTATGAGATATTTATCTATAAATAGAATCCTCATTTCACTCATTTTTTTTCACACAAAAAGCAAGAGCTTTTACATACTAAAGAAAGAGTTTCCAAGAGAGAAAAAGAGAAGGAGCAAAACTATTTTTCCTAGAAGTTTAAGAAGTGTTTTCAAGCATTTTTCATAGAAGTTTTGGGTGCTATCAAGGAGTGTCTTCAAGCATCAATTCTCAACGGTTTTCAAATATCCAAGGAGTGAATTTCTTTCAACGTCCAAGTTTTCAATCCAAGTTTTCAAAGTTTCAAAAGCATCAATCAAGGTAGGTAGAGGTGCAATATGTTTAATCGTGTTAAGTTATAAGTTTCGATTCATGTTAATGTTTGTATGTCAAATGCTACTCCGGTACGGCATATCCCTCTATGTTAATGGTTGTATGTCAAATCACTTCGGTACGGCATATCCCTCTATGTTGAAGAAATTTTCGTATGTCAAATGATGCCCTCGGGTACGGCATACCCCTTCATGTCAAATGGTGCCTCAGGGTACGGCATGTATGAAAAGTTATAAAGTTAATGTTTTGGAATGTATAGCTTGATCACGAATGTACCTATGACACCTATTGAGTTTTTCAACTCACGAGTTTAATCCCATCCCTACAGATTGAAGGAATTCTACCTCAGGCATGGATGGAGGAGAAGATGGGAAGTGATGCAACGAGCCTATGGAAATCCGGTGAATAAGTGATTTGGATTTATTTTTATGAAATGTTTTCCAATGTTATTTCTTTAAAATTTTGAATAACGCAGAATACGAGAACAAGTTATGTTTTCTTCAAATAAATTACATTTTGTTGTTTGAAAAATGATTCAGTGTTTTTGTTTAAAGTATTTGAAGTATTGTTATTTAAATTATTATCCGAAGATGTAAGCTTCCGCTAACACGTATACACTTGTTACTAAACCACCGGTTAAGCTAAGTAAAGTAAGTAGCATTCTGGTCCACTAGGGGTCGAGGTGTTATACTTGACAACAATGCAAGTGTCAAACAACGTGTCAAAAATAATGTACACAAAACAAACTTCAATCGGTAAGAACCTTGTGACATATACATTACGGAGTACACTTTAGTTTACACTTTGTCACGTGACACTGCCCTGCTGGACAGTTTAAATTTCAAATAGTTTTCCCATCCAATTGACACTTGACAATAATGCAAGTGTCGAACAACGTGTCAAAAATTAGTGTACAAATAGCAAAGTTCAATCAGTAAGAACTTTGCTACATGTACACTATGATGTACACCCTTTAGTTAAACTTTATCTCGTGACATTACCCTACTGGATAGTTTAAATTTCAAACAATTTTTCCATCCAATTGATAGTAGACAACAATTCAAGTGTAAATCAACGTGTCAAAAATTAGTGTATAAATAACAAAGTTCAATCGGTAAGAACCTTGCGACAAGTACACTATGGTGTACATTTTAGTCCACACTTTGCCATGTGACATTACCATGTTGGACAGTTTAAATGTTAAATTATTTTCTCATCCAATTGACACTTGACAACAATACAAGCGTCAAACAATGTGTCAAAAATCAGTGTACAAATAGCAAAGTTCAATCGGTAAGAACCTTGCGACATGTATACTATGGAGTACACTTTAGTTTATACTTTGTCATGTGGCACTACCCTGCTAGACAGTTAAATTTCAAAGAGTTTTTTCATCCAATTGACACTTAACAACAATGCAAGTGTCAAACAACGTGTCAAAAATTAGTGTACAAATAGCAAAGTTCAACCGGTAAGAACCTTGCTACATGTACACTATGGTGTACACGCTTTAGTTACACTTTGTCACTTGACATGACCCTGCTGGACAGTTTAAACGTCAAATAGTTTTTCCATCCAATTGACACTTGACAATAATGCAAGTTTAATCAACGTGTCAAAAATCAGTGTACAAATAGCAATGTTCAATCGGTAAGAACCTTGTGACATGTACACTATGGAGTACACTTCAGTTTACATATTGCCACGTGACACTACCTTGCAGGACAGTTTAAATTTCAAGTGGTTTTTCCATCCAATTGACACTTGACAACAATACAAGTGTCGAGCAACGTGTCGAAAATCAGTGTACAAATCACAAAGTTCAATCGTAAGAACCTTCCTACATATACATTATGGTGTACACTTTAGTTTATACTTTGCCACGTGACATTACCCTGCTGGACAATTTAAATTTCAAACAGTTTTCCCATCCAATTGAATCTTGACAACAATGCAATTGTCAAACAACGTGTCAAAAATCAATGTACAAATAGCAAAGCTTAATCGATAAGGATCTTGCTATATGTACACTATGGTGTACACTTTAGTTTACACTTTGTCACGTGACATTATCCTGTGGGACGGTTTAAATTTCAAACAGTTTTTCCATCCAATTGAAACTTGACTACAATGCAAGTGTCAAACAACACGTCAAAAATCGATGCACGAATAGCAAAGTTCAATCGGTAAGAACCCTGATACATGTATACTTTGGTGTACACTTTAGTTTACAATTTGCCATGTGGCATTACCTTGTTGGAAAGTTTAAATTTCAAACAGTTTTCCCATCCAATGGACATTTGACAGCAATGCAAGTTAAAAAAACGTGTCAAAAATTAGTGTACAAATAGCAATTTCCAATCCGTAAGAACCTTGCTACATGTACACTATGGTGCACACTTTGGTTTACAATTTGCCACATGACATTACCCTGCTCAAGAGTTTAAATTTGAAATAGTTTTCCCATCCAATTGACACTTAAAAACAATACAAGTGTCAAAATTAGTGTACAAATAGCAATGATCAATCGGTAGGAACCCTGGAACATGTACACTATAGTGTACACTTTAGTTTACACTTTGCCATGTGACATTACCCTGTTGGACAGTTTAAATTTCAGACAATTTTCCCATCCAATTGACACTTGGCAACAATGTAAGTGCCAAAGAACGTGTCAAAAATCAGTGTACAAATAGCAATGTCCAATTGGTAAGAACCTTGCTACATGTATACTATGGTGTACACTTTAGCTTACAATTTGCCACATGACATTACCCTGTTGGAGTGTTTAAAATTGAAATAGTTTTCCCATCCAATTGACACTTAACAATAATACAAGTGTCAAAGAACACGTCAAAAATCAGTGTACAAATAGCAATGTTCAATCGGTAAGAATCTTGCTACATGTACACTATGGTGTACACTTTATTTACACTTTGCCACGTGACATTATCCTGTTGGACAGTTTAAATTTCAAACTATTTTCCCATCCAATTGACACTTGACAACAATGCAAGTGCCAAACAAAGTGTAAAAAATCGGTGCACAAATAGCAATGTTCAATCGATAAGGACCCTGCTACATGTACACTATGGTAAGAACATTGCGATATGTCTATTATGGAGTACACTTTAGTTTACACTTTGTCATGTGACACTCCCCTGCTGAACAGTTTAAATTTCAAACAGTTTTCCCATCCAATTGACACTTGACAACAATGCAAGTGTCGAACAATGTGTCAAATTAGTGTACAAATAGCAAAGTTCTATCGGTAAGAATCTTGCTACATGTACATTATGATGTACATTTTAGTTTACACTTTTCCAAGTGACATTACCTATTTGGACTATTTAAATTTCAAACATTTTTACCATCCAATTGACACTTGACTACAAAGCAAGTGTAAAACAGAGTGTCCAAAATCAGTGTACAAATAGCAAAGTTCAATCGGCAAGAACCTTGCAACATGTACACTATGGTGTACACTTTAGTTTACACTTTGCCATGTGACATTACCCTGTTGAACAGTTTAAATTTCAAACTATTTTCCTATCCAATTGACACTTGACAACAATGCAAATGTTAAACATGTTAAAAATCGGTGTACAAATAACAAAGTTCCATCGATAAGAACCTTGCGACATGTACACTATGGAGTGCACTTTAATTTACACTTTGCCACGTGACACTACCCTGCTGGATAGTTTAAATTTCAAACAATTTTTCGATCCATTTAACCCTTGACAACAAAGCAAGTGTCAAACAATGTGTTAAAAATAGGTGTACAAATAGCAAAGTTCAATCGGTAAGAATCTTGGTACATGTACACTATGGTGTGCACGCTTTAGTTACACTTGGTCACATGACATTACCCTGCTGGATAGTTTAAATTTCATATAGTTTTTCCATCCAACTAACACTTGCCAACAATGCAAGTGTAAATCAACGTGTCAAAAATCAGTGTACAAATAGCAAAGTTCAATTGGTAAGGACCTTCCAACATGTACACTATAGAGTACACTTTAGTTTACACTTTGCCACGTGACACTACCAAGCAGGACAGTTTAAATTTCAAACAATTTTTTCATCCAATTGACACTTGACAACCATGCAAGTGTCAAACAACAAGTCGAAATTCAGTGTACAAGTAGCAAAGTTCAATCGGTAAGAACCTTGCTACATGTAATTTATGGCGTACACTTTAGTTTACCCTTTGCCATGTGACATTACCCTGTTGGACACTTAAAATTTCAAACAGTTTTTCTATCCAATTGACACTTGACAACAATGCAAGTGTCAAACAACGTGTTAAAAATCGGCATTCAAATAGCAATGTTCAATCGATAAGAACCTTGCGACATGTACGCTATGGTGTACACTTTAGTTTACACTTTACAACGTGACATTATCATGATGGGCAGTTTAAATTTTAAACAGTTTTCCCATCCAATTGACACTTGACAACAATGCAAGTGTCAAACAACGTGTCAAAAATCAGTGTACAAATAGCAATGTTCAATTGGTAAGGACCTTCTATATGTACACCATGGTGTACACTTTAGTTTACACTTTATCACATGGCATTACCCTGTTAGAAAGTATAAATTTCAAATAATTTTCCCATCCAATTAACACTTGACAACAATACAAATGTCAAACAACATGTCAAAAATCAGTGTACAAATAAGCAAAGTTTAATCGACAAGAACCTTGCAACATGTACACTATGGTGTACACTTTAGTTTACACTTTGCCACGTGACATTACCTTGTTGGACAGTTTAAATTTCAAAACAATTTTCCAATCCAATTGACACTTAACAATGCAAGTGTTAAATAATAGCAAAGTTCAATCGGTAAGGACCTTACTACATGTACACTATGGTGTACACTTCAGTTTATACTTTGCCATGTGACAATACCCTGTTGGATAGTTTAAATTTCAAATAATTTTCCCATCCAATTGACACTTAACTACAGTGCAAGTGTGAAACAACGTGTCCAAAATCAGTGTACAATTAGCAAAGTTCAATCGGTAAGAACCTTGCTACATGTACACTATGGTGTACACTTTAGTTTACACTTTGCCACGTGACATTACCCTGTCGGACGGTTTAAATTTCAAATAGTTTTCACATCCAATTGACACTTGACAACAATGCAAGTGTCAAATGACGTTTCAAAAATCAGTGTACAGATAGCAAAGTTCAATCAGTAACAACCTTGCGACATGTACACTATGGAGCACACTTCAGTTTACACTTTGTCACGTGACACTACCCTGCTGGACAGTTTAAATTTCAAACTATTTTCCCATCCAAATGACACTTGACAATAATTCAAGTGTCAAACATCGTGTCAAAAATCAGTGTACAAATAGCAAAGTTTAATCGGTAATAACCGTGCTACATGTATATTATGGTGTACACTTTTACCCTGTTGGACAATTTAAATTTCAAATGGTTTTCCCATCCAATTGACACTTGACAACAATACTAGTGTCAAACAATGTGTCAAAAATCAGTGTACAAATAGCAAAGTTCAATCGGTAAGAACCCTACTACATCTACACTCTATGTACACTTTAGTTTACAATTTGCCACGTGACATTACCCTGTTGGACAGTTTAAATTTCAAATAGTTAAGTGTCAAACAACGAGTCAAAAATAGTGTACAAATAGCAGTTTTCCCATCCAATTGACACTTGACAACAATGCAAGTGTAATCAAAAATCAATGTACAAATAGCAATGTTCAATCGGTTAGAACTTTTATACATGTACACTATGGTGCACACTTTAGTTTACACTTTACCACGTGACATTACCCTGTTGGACAGTTTAAAATTCAAACATTTTCCCATCCAATTGACACTTGACTACAAAGAAAGTTTAAAACAGCGTGTTCAAAATCAGTTTGCAAATAGCAAAGTTCAATCCGTAAGAACCTTGCAATATGCACACTATGGTGTACACTTTAGTTTACACTTTGCCACATGATAGTATCACGTTGGACAGTTTAAATTTCAAACTATTTTTCCATCCAATTGACACTTGACAACAATGTAAATGTCGAACAACGTGTAAAAAATTAGCGTACAAATAGTAAAGTTAAATCGGTATGAACCTTGCGACATGTACATTATGGAGTACACTTTAGTTTACACTTTATCACGTGACATTACCCTATTGGACAGTTTTAATTTCAAACAGCTTTCTCATTCAGTTGACACTTGACAACAATGCAAGTGTCAAACAACATGTCAAAAATCAGTCTACAAATAGCAATGTTCAATCGGTAAGGACCTTCTACATGTACACTATGGTGTATACTTTAGTTTACACTTTGCCACATGACATTACCCTGTTCAAAAGTTTAAATTTCAAACAGTTTTCCAATCCATTTAACACTTGACAACAAACCAAGTGTCGAACAACGTATCAAAAATCAGTGTACAAATAGCAAAGTTCAATCGGTAAGAACCTTGCTACATGTACACTATGGTGTACACTTTAGTTTAAACTTAGCCACGTGACATTACGCTGTTGGACAGTTTAAATTTCAAACAGTTTAAATTTTGTTTAAAGTGTAAGGGATGTAGAAGCCCGAGAAATAAAATGAAAGTAGGCTATTATATTGTGATGATCTAGCACCACGAGCCTATCTCATTTAGGAAACGAGTTGTGGAAGCTCAAACCATTTAATATTTTGAAAGCCCAAGCCATAAATTAATTAAAAGCCCAACAATTTAAGAGATTAAGTTTAAGTAAATTTGATTACAAAGATTTAATGAATAATTGGGTTGCCCCAATGGTCATTTACATGATATTTCATATAGGCAATCTAGGTTCAAATCACCATGTAGATGTTTTTATAAAAAAATTTATGAATTTTTTTAGACTTAAAAACTCTTCAAATTCTTAGTTAAAGATCCAATTTAACAAACTTTATGATAATACAACTCCCCCCATTTAGTTTTTCATTAAAAAGAAAGGTTACAAGAAGTGGAAGGTCACTTTTTCACTACACTCCTCTTCAAATCCGAATTTCATCTCATTTTCTCTAAAAAAAAAATACATATTTCATGTCAAGTTAAGCTTAAGGTATAACAAGAGTGAGAAGAAGGAAGGCTTTCCATACATTTTGTTCTTTTATCCAAGAAAATTCAAGGTTGGTAGAGGTGCAAGTGTTTACTTCGTTTCAAATTATGATTTACGATAAATGTTTAAATGAAATGGTACCTCCGAGTATGGTGTTTCGGCACTAAAACAGTTTGAATGATCATTCTCCGGCTCTACGTGTTATGATAATGCTATAGTAATTGGATTTTACTGGAAATCCATCTACGTGCAACGGTATGAATCTATAGTTCGGAATTTCTAATTTGATAACGAATTGCACTGATGATATCTATTGAGTTTCAAACTCATGGGTTAATTCCCTTTCTACAAGTTGAATGAATTTTCCTTGGGGAGTAGATGGTGGTAAAGGATGATACAACATGTCATGGAGAAGCCGATGATTTATGATAAGTGTGTTTTCACACACTTATTTAGCTCACTAACATGATTTAAACATGGACAAAATAGTCGAATTATGACTTAATCTTGTTAAATTCATGCTATGTAGGTGTTTCTATGGAAAAAATGGAATTCAGAAGAAAAGAGCCGAAAAAGGACCAAAACGGAACAAAGCGATAGATCGAGGACCAAGTTGCAAATAATCCATAGATGAGACGGGAAATGAAATGAAGATTCAAGAGTGTTAAAGTTCAATCAGATGAGGAAAGGAGTCAAGAGGTGAAATACGGTCGAAGTATTATCAAGTATCAAATTTCAGGCGAAAAAGTTATGCTCGTGATTTTGAATTTCTACTTGAGATCCATTTTTGGCATAGTAAACATCCGAATTTGAGGAAGCCTATTTCTATCAAAAGTGTACATCTTTGAGTTTCCTTCCCAATGCACTTTGAATCACCTCAATCGGAGATCAGGAGAGAAAGTTATGACCAAAATACTGAAAGCTGTCCGGAGGAAAAATTTTATAACCATGCGGCCGCATGGTTATAATTCCTTGCGGCCGCACAGGGTATTGCAGGGATCCAAATGAGCTGAAAAATTGAACCATGCGACCGCATGGCTTTAAGGTCGATAAAAAATTCTGAAATCCCGTTTTTAATTGAAACTCTTTCGGGGCTCCGTGGGGACATGATATAAAAGCCAAAATTCATCAGAAAAAGGGCAGAACGTCCAGGGAGAAGAAGAATACAACTTTTGGAGACAAGGAACACAAACTTGAAGCCGATTTCACAAGGATTCAAAGGGGTTTTCAAGGTTTTGTTCAAGAATTCAGATTTCAAGAACTT
>NW_019264242.1:6209-28220 GCF_002742605.1 Olea europaea var. sylvestris | reverse complement strand
AAGATTTCAGATTTCAAGAACTTTCATACGGGTGTTATTCTTTTTATTTATTAATTTCGTTTTTTTCTGTAATTATGAATCTTCTAGGCTAGGTTTTCAATTACTAGGTGACCGATGAACCGTTGTTTGTTATTTTAATTCTATATTTCATGAACTTGATATAAAGATTCGTTGGATATTTTGATTGATTTACATGCATTAATTTTCTTCCGCAATTAGTGGCCAATGATTGTGTGAGTGTTGATGACTTGTTTCTTACATTCGAGAGAAGTGGAATAGGTTCGATAAGGTGTAAATCAACATAGGGTCCGATAGGGGATAGAGATATACCCCTATGCTTTATGTAATTCTTAAATTGTTCACAAAACTACATGCATTCTTGTATGTTTGCATCATCCATAGAGATATAGGCTGGTGGTGTGCAAGAATAGGTCTAATATATATCGAGAGAGTATATTGGATAGAATAGGAACATTGAATTGGCAAATTTGCATCGAATCATTAATTTTATGAAATTAGGGTTTTTATAACTTCAATTGGGGATTCGTGATCCTAGTGACTTTAATTTGATTCATTTTAATAAATTAGCTTTTAAACTTGCTTAATTTCATTTACTTGAGTGTTTAAGTCGTTTAATTAGAGAAATTTCGAAATTAGGGTTTCTAATTGAGAAATTAGGGTTTTGAAATTAGGGTTTTTAGTTGAAATTGGGGCTTTTTGCATTTAGATCACATTTTCACTCAATTAGATTCGGTTAAGGCTAGATTAAATAGAATTTAACTACTCAATCTCTGAGGGATGATATTCGGACTTTTAAAAATCCACTTTATTACTTGTTACGAACCGTACACTTGCGGTAGTTTTAAATCGAAAGAATTATTTCGTGAACAATTTACATCTTTAAGTTGATTTTGAGATGTTTACACTTTCTTTAAATTTGATTCCTATGAATATTGTGTGGATCTATTTTACGAACACTTGTTATGAATAAATTATGTTTGAAAGTAGATATACGTCATAGGAATAAATTTAAAAATCACCGTATATAAAAAAAAAAAAAAGTTAGCAACTTAAAGTTTTGATTTCTCTTCAGAAATCAAATTTCAGTTTTTGCCTCATCTTTAAAAAAAATCATAACTCTTTCGTTATTTGGTTTTTTTTATACAGAACCAATTGGATTGAATAGCCTATTAAGTTAGATACTAAATAAAATTGGAATCATGTCAATCCAATATCGGTAAAAGGTTATATGTCACATAAAGTGAAATGTACTGGGTCCTATCTCTGTTTTTCAGCTTCTATCCTTGTTTTCAAAAATTCATAACTCACTCGTTACTTGGAATTTTTGGATAAAACCAATTAGATTTGATAGTCTAATGGATTAGCTACTGAATAAATATGAAATCATGTGGTTTTGATGCTGGTGGAATTTTATATGTCATTTTAAGTGAACTGCACCAGTTGCCTTTCAACCGGGTCGCTGCTGAGTTTTGAAAATTTTTTTAATACCCCATATGACGTCGACGGAAGCTAATTTCTGAATATGTCATATTATAAGGAGTTTACTACCTTACAATAAAAATTGATGAAATTTCAAGATCGATAGTTATGAAAACAAATTTATTTTGACAATTACTGTTTGAGTCAAAAAAAAAAAAAAAAAAAAAACCTTGAACAACAACATTACTTTTAAAGTTTTACCAAAATTTCACGTCAGCAGTCGTTACATGCATGGAACCCATTCTAAAAACATTTTTGAAATTCTTTTCTTTTAGAATTTGATTATTTTTAAAAAAAAGAAAATTCTTCAATTAAATTCTAAAATTTAATCTATATACCTTCTACTAAAAGTATATTGAACTAAATTTACGGCTAAGGTACAATGGTTGAGTGATGTTTCCGTCCATGAGGGTCGGGGCGTTACATTTACACTTTGCAACGTGACATTACCTTGTTGGACAGTTTAAATTTCAAACTGTTTTCCCATCCAATAGACACTAGACAACGATGTAAGCGTCAAACAACGTGTAAAAAATCAGTGTACAAATAGCAATGTTTAATCGATAAAGACCCTACTACATGTACACTATGGTGTACACTTTAGTTTACACTTTGCCACGTGACATTGCCCTGTTAGACAGTATAAATATCAAACAGTTTTCTCATCGAATTGACACTTCACTGCAATGCAAGTGTGAAACAACGTATCCAAAATCAGGGTACAAATAACAAAGTTCAATCGGTAAGAACCTTGCTATATGTACACTATGGTGTACACTTTAGTTTACACTTTGCCACATGACATTACCCTATTGGACAGTTTAAATTTTAAATAGTTTTCCCATCCAATTGACACTTGACAACAATGCAAGTATCAAACAACGTGTCAAAAATCAGTGTACAAATAACAATGTTTAATCGGTAAGAACCTTGGAACATGTACACTATGGTGTACACTTCAGCTTACACTTTCCCACGTGACATTACCCCGTTGGATAGTTTAAATTTCAAACTATCTTTCCATCCAGTTGACACTTGACAACAATACAAGTTTGAAACAACGTGTCAAAAATCATGGTACAAATAGCAAAGTTCAATCGGTAAGAGCCTTGCTACATGTACACTATTGTGTACACTTTAGTTCACACTTTCCCACGTGTCATTGCCTTGTTCGACAGTTTAAATTTCAAACAGTTTTCCCATCCAATTGACACTTGAAAACAATGCGAGTGTCAAAAAATGTGTCAAAAATCAGTGTACAAAAAGTAAAGTTCAATCAATATAAACCTTGCTACATGTACACTATTGTGTACACTTTAGTTCACACTTTCTCACGTGTCATTACCCTATTGGACAGCTTAAATTTCGAGCAGTTTTCCCATCTAATTGACACTTGACAACAATGCAAGTGTCAAACAACATGTCAAAAATTAGTGTACAAATAGCAAAGTTACACTTTAGTTTACACTTTTCCACGTGACATTACCCTATTGGACAGTTTAAATTTCAAACATTTTTTCCATCCAATTGACACTTGGCTACAAACCAAGTGTCAAACAATGTGTCCAAAATCAGTGTACAAAAATGGCAAAGTTTGATCGGTAAGAACATTGCTACATGTACACTATGGTGTACACTTTAGTTCGCACTTTGCCATGTGACATTACCCAGTGGACAGTTTAAATTTCAAACAATTTTGCCATCCAATTGACATTTGACTAAAATGCAAAGTGTGAAACAACGTTTCCAAAATCAGTGTACAAATAGCAAAGTTCAATCGGTACGAACCTTGCTACATATACACTATGGTGTACACTTTAGTTTACACTTTGCCAATTGATATTACCCTGTTGGATAATTAAAATTTCAATTAGTTTTCCCATCCAATTGACACATGAGAACAATGTAAGCATCAAAAAATGTGTCAAATATCAATGTACAAATAGCAATGTTTAATCGGTAAGGACCCTGCTACATGTACACTATGGTGTACACTTTATTTTACACTTAGCCACATGACACTACCCTATTCGACAGTATAAATTTCGAATAGTTTTCCCATCCAATTGACACTTGACTACAATGCAAGCGTGAAACAATGTGTCCAAAATCAGTGTACAAATAACAAAGTTCAATAGGTAAGAACTTTTCTACATGTACACTATGGTATATGCTTTAGTTTACACTTTTCCATGTGACATTACCCTGTTTGACAGTTTAAATTTCAAACATCTTCCCATCCAATTGACACTTGACAACAATGCAAGTATCAAACAACGTGTTAAAAATCTGTGTACAAATTGCAACGTTCAAACGGTAAAACCTTGCAACATGTACGCTATGGTGTACACTTTACTTTACACTTTGCCACGTGACATTACCGTGTTGGACAATTTAAATTTCAAACTATTTTCCCATCTAATTGACACTTGACAACAATGCAAGTATCAAACAACGTGTCAAAAATCAGTTTACAAATTGCAACGTTAAACGATAAAACCTTGCAACATGTACACTATGGTATACACTTTACTTTACACTTTTCCACGTGACATTACCCTGATGGACAGCATACATTTCAAATAGTTTTCCCATCCAATTGACACTTGACAACATTGCAAGCATCGAAAAACGTGTCAAAAATCAGTGTACAAATAGCAAAGTTCAATCGATAAGAACCTTGGTAGACTTTAGTTTACACTTTACCACGTGACATTACCGTGTTGGACAATTTAAATTTCAAACAGTTTTCCCATCCAATTGACATTTGACTACAATGCAAAGTGTGAAACAACGTGTCCAAAATTAGTGTACAAATAGCAAAGTTCAATCGGTACGAACCTTGCTACATGTACACTATGGTGTACACTTTAGTTTACACTTTGCCCCGTGTGATTACCCTGTTGGACAGTTAAAATTTCAAATAGTTTTCTCATCCAATTGACACTTGACAACAATGTAAGTGTCAAACAACGTGTCAAAAATCAGTGTACAAATAGCAAAGTTCAATCGGTACGAACCTTGCTACATGTACACTATGGTGTACACTTTAGTTTACACTTTGCCCCGTGTGATTACCCTGTTGGATAGTTTAAATTTCAAATAGTTTTTCCATCCAATTAACACTTCAAAACAATGTAAGCGTCAAACAACGTGTAAAAAATCAGTGTACAAATAGGAATGTTTAATCGGTAAGGACCCTACTACATGTACACTATGGTGTACACTTCAGTTTAGACTCTGCAACGTGACATTACCCTGTTAGACAGTATAAATTTCAAGTAGTTTTCCCATCCAATTGACACTTGACTACAATGCAAGTGTTAAACAATCTGTCCAAAATCAGTGTACAAATAATAAAGTTCAATCAGTAAGAACCTTGCTACATGTACGCTATGGTGAAAACTTTAGTTTACACTTTTCCACGTGACATTATCCTATTGGACAGTTTAAATTTCAAACAGTTTAGTTGACACTTGACAACAATGCAAATGTCAAACAACGTGTCCAAAATCAGTGTACAAATAACAATGTTCAATCGATAAGAACCTTGGAACATGTACACTATGGTGTACACTTTAGTTTACACTTTCCCACGTGACATTACCCTATTGGAGGGTTTCAATTTCAAACTGTATTCCCATCCAATTAATACTTGACAACAATGCAATAATCGAACAATGTGTCAAAAATCAGTGGGCAAACAGCAAAGTTCAATCGGTAAAAACCTTGCTACATGTACACCATGGTGTACACATTAGTTTACACTTTGCCACGTGACATTACCATGTTGGACGATTTAAATTTCAAACAGTTTTCCCATCTAATTGACATTTGACTTCAATGCACAGTGTGAAACAACGTGTCCAAAATTAAATAGCAAAGTTCAATTGGTACGAACCTTGCTACATGTACACTATGATGTACACTTTAGTTTACACTTTGCCACGTGATATTACCCTTTAGGACAGTTAAAATTTCAGTCAATTTTCCCATCCAATTGACACTTGACAACAATTCAGGTGTTAAACAATGTGTCAAAAATTAGTGTACAAATAGCAATGTTCAATCGGAAAGGACCTTGCTACATTTACACTATGGTGTACACTTTAGTTTACACTTTGCCACGTGACATTACCCTAATGGACAGTATTTATTTTAAACAGTTTTCCTATCCAATTGACACTTGACTACAATGTAAGTGTGAAATAACGTGTCCAAAATTAGTGTACAAATAACAAAGTTCAATTGGTACGAACCTTGCTACATGTACATTATAGTGTACACTTTAGTTTACACTTTACCACAGGACATTACCCTGTTGGAATGTATAAATTTTAAATTGTTTTCCCATCCAATTGACACATTACAACAATGTAAGCGTCGAACAACGTGTCAAATATTAGTGTTCAAATAGCAATGTTTAATCGGTGAGGACCCTACTACATGCACACTATGCTGTAGACTTTAGTTTACACTGTGCCACGTGACATTACCCTGTTGGACAGTATAAATTTCAAATAGTATCCCCATTCAATTGACACTTGACTACAATGCAATTGTGAAACCACGTGTCAAAAATCAGTGTACAAATAACGAAGTTCAATTCGTAAGAACCTTTCTACATGTACACTATGGTGTATGCTTTAGTTTACACTTTGCCACGTGACATTACCCTATTGGACAGTTTAAATTTCAAACAGTTTTCCCATCCAATTGACACTTGACAACAATGCAAGTGTCAAACAACAAGTCGAAAATCAGTGTACAAATTGCAACATTCAATCGGTAAGAACCCTGCAACATGTATGGTGTACACTTTAGTTTACACTTTGTCATGTGACATTACCCTGTTAGACAGTTTAAATTTTAAACTATTTTTCCATCGAATTGATGCTTGACAACATTGCAAGCATCGAACAACGTGTCAAAAATCAGTGTACAAATAGGAAAGTTCAATCGGTAAGAACCTTGCTACATGTACACCATGTGGTACACTTTTGTTTACACTTTGCCACGTGATATTACCATGTTTTCCCATCCAATTGACATTTGACTACAATGCAAAATGTGCAACAACTTGTCGAAAATTAGTGTACAAATAGCAATGTTCAATCGGTACGAACCTTGCAACATGTACACTATGGTGTACACTTTAGTTTACACTTTAGTTTAGCTAGTGAAACAAGTGATTGGATTTTTTGTTCAAGAAATCATTGATGGAACCATGTTCGGGGCTCAAAATGGAGCAACTTTTATGTTCGGGTTGAAGGTCGAATCAACTTGGATCAATTTGTTATCAAGCGACGAAATCGGAGGTTGAAAACAACCCTATGCGGCCGCACAGCGAAAACACCATGCGGCCACATGGTGGCATACCGAAAATCAAGATGGCATTTCTTGTTGAACCATGTGACCGCATGGAAATACACCATGCGGCCGCACAAGCCAAAAATTTGGCAAATTTTCCAATTTTGGCAATTTTCCATATTTTGTTAGATTTTGATTCTTTTCCATATTTTGGGGATTATGCTCGACTTTTGCACGATTTTTACCTAGTTTTTAGGTTTAGTATAAATAGGAGTTTCCATTCAATTGTTAAACACCTTTGACATTATTGATATTGAATTAAAGTGAGGCGTATTGTCTTCTCTTCATCGTTCTTCATTGAACAACTTCGAACTTATCAAGTGTTAACTTATGCCGTTCAAAAACCGGATTTAATTCTTGGATTGCGTGATCAAGGGGTCTTTCAAGCGTCGTTCTTGTTAGGTTTTTTTGTTTGACTTTCTTTTGGGTTAATCCTAAACTTTGGATTAACTTGGCTTTCTTGGGTTCGTTAATCTCATTGTGGGTTTCGTAGTCAACGTTATTACGAGGTTCGTATCAGTTGGTATCAGAGCTTTGGCTCCAAATTAATTGAAGGTTATATCTTTTCTTTATTTGTTTGAGTCGTTAATTTGTCTTCTTAGTTTCTTCTTATATTTTAATTTTTCTTCTTCGTTCTTGTTTTTTTTTATCGTTGAGTTGAGTTCTTGGTAGTCTTCTTTCATCAAGAAGTAAAAAAAAGAAAGTAGAAAAAAAAGGGAGAAACAAATTTTTTTTGATATTATTAATGTTTGATTTTGTTTTTCTACCAACATCTATTCCTACATTGTGTTTGATTTTGGGATATCCAATTAGGTTCGATTCTTTCAATCCTCTTTTGAGTCTATTCACATATCCGTGTCAAAACATTCATCTATTCCACTTATTCAAGTTCTTTGAGTCTCGTGATCTTCGATTAATATTCGGTTTGTTTGAATTCTCGGTAAAACAATTGATTTAGTTCACTTGGTTCTTTGAAGTGCTTGGAGGGAGACTTTGAGCGGTAAAAGGCCAAGTGATGAGATTAATAGAGGGAAAAAGCCATAGTGAGTGTTTTCCGAGTGAAACCTTTGTCAGGCATAAAAAATTGTGTTCTCGGAAAGAGAAGATTCTAATTCAAGTCGTAACAGTAATGACAATGATGCATCGAAGGACATGATAAGGAGGTTTAAAAGAATACTTGGTGATGTTAAGGAGAAGGTGGATAGGCAAGGGGGAATGGATGGTGCAAATGGGTACTACAATTGCTAATCTTAGCCGGGGACCAGTGAAGATGTCTAATGCTAGGGGACCGGGTAGGCGTGAATCTAGGAGAGGAAGGCGGGATGAGTATCATAGTGATAGGATGATTTTGATGAAAATGACATTGATATGGGTCGAGCGAGGCATAGGGGCGATAGGATGGAAAGACGGGGTAGAAATAACTTGGGAGATGAAGTAGATGGAAATTTGGGGAGTATTAAAATGACTATTCTGCAATTTAAGGGGAGAAGCAATCCGGAAGCATATTTAGAGTGGGAAAGGAAGGTTGAGATGATTTTTGAGTGCTATAATTATTCGAAGGAGAAAAAGGTAAAATTGGCAGTGCTTGAATTTGTGGATTACGCGATATCTTGGTGGGATCAAGTACTTACATCACGGCGTAGGGGTCGGGAAAGGCCAATTAGCACTTGGGATGAGTTGAAGATGTTGATGAGGAGGAGGTTTGTTCCGAGTCACTATTATAGGGAAATCCATAAAAAATTGCAAGGTTTGTATCAAGGATCGAAAAGTGTATAGGATTATCACAAGGAGATGGAAATTCTTATGATTCGGGCTAATGTGGAGGAAGATCGGGAAGCTAACATGGCACGGTTCTTGAATAGGTTAAATTGGGATATTGCAAATGTTGTAGAGTTGCAACACTATGTGGAAATCGAGGACATGTTACATGTGGCAATGAAGGTCGAGAGGCAATTGAAGAGGAAGGGGACGTCTAGGCAATCGTTGGGTACTTCGACTCCTAATCCAACATGGAAATCGAAGTGGGATGACAACAACTAAAACGGGGCTGCACCTAGAGGTAAAAATGATTGGCAAAAGGGCAAGGATGTAAATGCTAGCAAACCAATATCAAAATCGGAGGTACAACCATTGCGCAATCGGGACATCAAATGTTTTAGGTGTTTGGGAACGTGGCATATTGCTTCTCAATACCCAAACAAACGGGCAATGGTGTTACAGGATAATGGAGAGATTGTGAGTGATAGTGATGGCGAGTTTGATAACATGTCGACGTTGGAGGGTGTTAGTGACGAAGAAAAAGTTGAAGGGCCGGTTGGGGATCTATTAGTCACAAGGCGAGCTCTCACTACTCACGTCAAATCGGATGACTTGGAGTTGCAACGGGAGAACATTTTCCACAATCGATATCACGTCAACAATACGGTATGTAGTGTAATAATTGATGGTGGTAGTTACACTAATGTAGCTAGCTTATCTCTTGTAGAAAAGTTGGGTTTAACATTGTTGAAACACCCGAGACCTTATAAATTACAATGGTTGAATGAGAGTGGCGAGGTGAGGGTGAATCAAAGGGTGTTAATTAATTTGTCAATTGGGAGTTATAAGGATGAGTTAGTGTGTGATGTGGTGCCAATGCAAGCGGGACATATTTTATTGGGGAGACCATGGCAATACAATAGGAAGGCTATGCATGTAGAACCCCAAATAATTCTAGACACCTTAGTAGCACTAAGACATGAATATTGGATGACTAAAGTATACTTCAGATTCTTAGTCTCATTTGAGACCCATTTTCGACATAGGAAACATTCAATTTGGAAAATAATACCTAAATAAAAGTTGTAGTTCTTTGAGTTAGCTTTTCAACGCACTTTGAATTACTTCAATCGGATATCGACCACCCATATTTTTGGCAATAAAAATCCCACTAAATTGAAGCATTTAACCTCAAACTTAAATGGCACCCATGTTTTCTCTCTTAAATGAAATTTGACCCTTCATTTGCTTTAAGTTATGGGATATTTACATATAAATAGAGACCTCATTTCACTCATTTTTTCTCACACCAAAAGCAAGAGTTTTTACATAATAAAGAAAGAGTTTCCAAGAGAGAAAAAGAGAGGGAGGAAAACTATTTATCCTAGAAGTTTAAGAAGTGTCTTCAAGCATCAATTCTCAAGGATTTTCAAACATCCAAGGAGTGCATTTCTTTCAACGTCCAAGTTTCACTGAAGTTTTGAATCCAAGTTTTCAAAGTTTCAAAAGTATCAATCAAGGTAGGTAGAGGTGCAATGTGTTTAATCGTGTTAAGTTATAAGTTTCGATTCATGTTAATGTTTGTATGTCAAATGGTACTCCGGTACGGCATATCCCTCTATGTTAATGGTTGTATGTCAAATGGTACTTCGGTACGACATACCCCTCTATGTTGAAGAAATGTTCATATCTCAAATGGTGCCCTCGGGTACGGCATACCCCTTCATGTCAAATGGTGCCTCCGAGTACGGCATGTATGAAAGGTTATAAAGTTAATGTTTTGAAATGTATAGCTTGATCACGAATGCACCAATGTCACCTATTGAGTTTTTCAATCACGGGTTTAATCCCATCTCTACAGATTGAAGGAATTCTCCGTCAGGCATGAATGGAGGAGAAGATGGAGAGTGATGCAACGAGCCCATGGAAATTCGGTGAATAAGTGATTTGGATTTATTTTTATGAAATGTTTACCAATGTTATTTCTTTAAAGTTTTGAATAACGCAGAATGCGAGAACAAGTTATGTTTTCTTCAAATAAATTGCATTTTGTTGTTTTGAAAAATGATTCAGTGTTTTTATTTAAAGTATTTGAAGTATTATTATTTAAATTATTATCTGAAGATGTAAGCTTCCGCTAAAACGTATACACTTGTTACTAAACCACCGGTACAGCTAAGTAAAGTAAGTAGCGTTCCGATCCACTAGGGGTCGGGGCATTACAGCGTGGTATCAGAGCAAGGTTTAGCCGGTTCTGTAGACCAAGTATGCTTTTTTTTTTTAAAAAACAAAAGGAAAATGAAAAGTTTAAGTTATTCCATGGCATCGTCCATCTATCCATCAATCTCATCCTATGGCCCAGGTATGTTCATGTTTAAAGTTAATGATTATGTTTATGTTATAATACTTTGATATGGTTTAGAGATGTGTTATTTAAAGATATGTAATGGACTTGGCCAAAAGCTAAGGGCTTAAAGGGAATTGCATGATATGAAAGTTTAAATATTTGCATGTTTTCTTTAAGCAAAGAAAAAGTATGATGTATGTGAAAATGCAACAGATATGGCTCGTAGAACGACTAGGGCATATAGAGAAGCATTGAACCGTAGAATTGCTATTCATTCCTATGAAAACTATGTAATTGATCCGACCTGACTGCTTAGCGAACATGTGTATGACATCTATGAGAGATGCATGACGGCGGTTAATGCTGGTATGGAGATCACGCATATTGAGGCCATAAATAACCTCATACACTCCCTGCCACCTCAATGGGGAGATATGGGAGTCACGGTCAGAGATGAAATGTTAGAAGGCAACCTAAACCTGTTCGAGTTTGAGAGGTATTGCCATGCCCTGATTGATTTGTGGGATGATGCATGAGGAGCCTGAGGAGGAACCTTTGGCTAAGGAAGAAGATCCCGAAGAAGAGCCCAAGGATGATTTAGAGAATGATCCTGAGCCTGAGCTACAGGTTGAGATGGACATAGAGTCTGGACCTGAGGCGAAAGACTCCTCCGAAGATAAAGCTCCACCAAAGAAGATCCGTAGAACTTATAGGGATTAGATTTAAATCCTTGTAATAGCTTCCCTTATGTTAAGAAATAAAATACTATCTTCTTTGCCTTAGTATTCGAAGAATGAAACTATTAAGAACCATATGTTTTGTCTAAAGGAAATGGCCTACGCAAACCAAAACTTGATAAGAGACCTTCTTCGAGCGGTTCAAGACCTAGGTAGGTAAAACCCGAACCAAGCTCGACCCCTTCCACTAGCTCCTAATGTTCCAAACCATGCTTCAGTGGTCGAGTAATTTCGAAGGCACAAGCCCCTTACCTTCAACGGAGCAGCTGATCCACTTACAGCCGAGGAGTGGCTTCGCAAGTTGGAGCGTATATTCCGATTGATAGGGTGCACGGACGTTCAGAAAGTCCAGTGTACTGAGTTCATGTTCTCCGGTGATGCAAGTCACTGGTGGGACTCAATGTCAAGGACAAGGACCCCTAAGCAACAAGCAGAATTTACTTGGGAGCAATTCAAAGGGGAAGTAATGGACAAGTACTTTCCCCAGTCCTTGAGGGATCATAAAGAAAGTGAATTCCTCCAACTCAAGCAAAAGACTATGTCCCTGACTGAGTATGAGAGGAAGTTTGATCAACTTTCAAGGTATGCTCCATATCTGGTGGATACAGAAGATAAGAAGGTACGAAGGTTTGAACAAGGGCTGAACTCGGATATAAGCATGATACGTATATCCCATCGCTTCACCACATACCGTGAAATGCTGGAAAGAGCTTATGCTATTTGGTACCAGAAGACTAACACCGAACAACATGGTCAACTATTCAATCAACCGGACAATGGTAACATGGGAAAGAGGAAATGGAATGGCCAGGACAAGGGAAAAGGCAAGTGGCAGAACAAGAAAGCGAATGGCGGAGCCAATGCCAGCAAAAGCATTGTGCCAGTTATTGTGCCCTGTTCTAAGTGTGGAAGGACACATCATAGCGAGTGCTTACAAAGGAAAAATGTCTGTTTTCGATGTGGCAAGCCAGGATATATCATTAGGGATTGTCCCACACATACCCAGAAGAAGGATGATAACAGTGACCAGAACCAGAAAGGGAAAGCATGAGTTTTGCATTGACTCAATAGGATGCAGAGGAAAACTCTAATGTCATAGCAGGTAATCTACTAATAGCCAATACACCTGCTTATGTATTGTTTGATTCAGGAGCTACACACTCCTTTGCTTCAACAACTTTTATGGCTAAATCTAGTATTACCTGTGATAAGTCGGAAGGTACATTAGAAGTTAGTATTCCTTCGGGCAACCCTTTGAATACTAATAGAATAGCCAAGTCAGTAAGTATTGAAGTTGAGGGAAAACCAATGAAAGCGAACCTATACATGATAGAAATGAAGGATTTTGATGTAATACTAGGCATGGATTGGTTAGGTTGTAATTACGCCACCATCCGATGTAAGGAAACGGAAGTATCATTTCAGAAGCCAGGAGAAGAACCATTTTCGTTCCTTGGAATGAAGACGAAACCCCTTATTCAACTAGTATCGACTTTACAAGCTGAGAAGATGTTGAGAAAAGAAACATGTCAATTATATCTAGTAAGTATCTCAGGAGGGAAACAAGAGACGATAAGCATTGAAGATGTACCAGTAGTACAGGAATTCGTAGATATGTTTCCAGAAGATCTATCTGGTATTCCACCCGATAGACAAGTGGAATTCACCATAGACCTAATTCCCGGGGCGACACCAGTATCTAAGGCCCCATACCGAATGGCCCCAAAGGAACTACAAGAATTAAAGAAGCAGTTGCAAGAACTCCTAGATATGGGCTTCATACGACCAAGCATATCTCCATGGGGTGCGCCAGTGTTGTTTGTAAAGAAGAAAGATGGAAGCATGAGGATGTGCATCGATTATAGGGAGATAAATCGATTAACCATCAAGAATAAGTACCCACTCCCGAGGATCGAGGATCTGTTAGATCAACTGAAAGGAGCTAAGGTATTTTCCAAGATCGACTTACGATCGGGATAACATCAACTAAAAGTAGAGACAAAGGATGTACCTAAGACAGCATTTAGAACTCGATATGGACACTACAAGTTTACGGTGATGCCGTTTGGGCTAACCAATGCACCTGCAGTGTTCATGAACCTGATGAATCGAGTGTTTCATCAATACTTGGATAATTTTGTCATAGTCTTCATCGATGACATTCTGATATATTCCAAGAGTAAGGAGCAACATGAAGAGCACTTGAGAATAGCCTTAGAGGTATTATGCAAGGAGAAACTGTATGCCAAATTCAAGAAGTGCGAGTTTTAGCTTGAACGAGTTGGGTTTCTTGGGCATGTAGTTACTACCCAAGGGATTGAAGTAGATCCAGCGAAAGTAGAAGTAGTAACCAACTGAAAAGCACCAACAAATGCTGGCGAAGTACGGAGTTTTCTAGGATTGGCTGGATATTATAGGAGATTCATAGAAGGATTCTCCAAAATAGCTGGACCAATGACGTAGTTTACAAGGAACGGAGTAAAATTCCAATGGACGGAAAAATGCAAACAAAGTTTCCAAGAACTTAAGTAGAAGTTGATATAAGCACCTGTATTAACAATGCCTGAAGGTACGGAAGGGTTTGTTATATACAGCGATGCATTCAAGCGAGGATTGGGATGTGTACTAATGCAAAATGGAAAAGTGATAGCCTATGCTTCAAGACAATTGAAGAAACATGAGTAGAAATTAGAACTTACAGCGGTAGTACATGCTTTGAAGATATGGCAACACTACTTGTATAGATGGAAGTGTGATATCTACACAGATCACAAAAATCTCAAGTATTTCTTCACACAAAAGGAATTGAATATGCGACAAAGACGATGGTTGGAAGTGGTGAACGATTACGACTGCACTATTCACTACCATCCGGGTAAGGTTAATGTTGTGGCCGACGCTCTAAGTAGAAAATCAATGGGACAATTGACGTCACTACCCACCTCTCAAGTGGAGTTAGTTAAGGACTTGGAAAAGTTGCAGATCAAAGTGGTTACCACACCAGGACAAGTCACTGCTCGTCTAGCGGCTTTAATAATTCGACCTACTCTTAGAGATCGAATTATAGAAGCACAAAATAAGGACTCATTTTTGCATAAGATTAAGAATAAAGTTGGTACCGATAAGAAAAAGAACGTTGGAGTAGGTGAGGATTAGGCACTGATATTTAGAGGAAGAATTTACGTGCCTAAGGATGAAGCCTTGAGAAATGAGATATTGAAAGAAGCTCATTCCACCCCATACACCGCACATCCCGGTGGTACGAAAATGTATTGAGATCGTCGAGATATATTTTGGTGGAGAAATATGAAAAAAGGTATAGGGTTGTACGTGTAGAAGTGTATGGTATGTCAACAGGTTAAGGCAGAACACCAAAAACTAGCTGGATTGTTAAATCCACTAGATATACCTGAATAGAAATGGGAAAATATCACGATGGACTTTGTGGTTGGATTCCCGAAGTCAGCAATGCTATATGGGTAGTAGTGGATCGACTAATGAAGTCAGCTCATTTTCTTCCAGTGAAAATGACATTCAGTTTAGACCAATTGGCACAGTTGTACATTAAAGAGGTTGTGAGATTACACGGTGTACCTGTATCCATTGTGTCTGACAGAGACCCAAGGTTCACGTCCAAAGTTTGGAAAAGTCTACAAGGAGCTATAGGAACGAAGCTGAACTTTAGTACAGCATATCACCCTCAGTCCGATGGTCAGTCTGAAAGGACCATCCAAACTTTGGAAGACATGCTGAGAACATGTCTTTTGGATCTAGGAGGTAATTGAGAGTCATACTTACCTCTAGTAGAGTTCGCTTATAATAACAGTTTCCAAGCAACTACTGGAATGGCACCATACGAAGCTCTCTATGGTAGAAGATGTAGATCCCCTGTTCACTGGGATGAAGTCGGAGAGAAGAGAGTTTTAGGACTAAAAATAGTTGAAAGGACGGTCGAGGTAATCGATAAGATCCGTGCAAGAAAAAAGATAGCACAGGATCGACAAAAGAGCTATGCAGATAGAAGAATGAAGGATTTAGAATTCCAAGTTGGGAATAAAGTGTTTCTAAAAGTTGCACCAATGAAAGGTGTACTTAGATTTGGAAAGAAAGGCAAGCTACGACCTCGGTATATCAGACCTTTCGAGATACTTGATAGAGTCGAAAATGTGGCTTACCGACTAGCTTTGCCACCTGAATTATCGACAGTGCACAATGTGTTCCATATATCGATGATAAAGAAGTATGTACATGATTCTAATCATGTAGTGAGTTATCAAACCTTAGAGGTACAGAAAGATTTATCGTACAAGGAACTACCGATCAAGATATTGGATCGGAAAGTGCATAAACTAAAGAATAAAGAGATTCAGCTGGTTAAGATACAGTGGAATCATCACGGCGTAGAAGAAGCCACTTGGGAAAAAGAAGAAGAAGCCAAAGACAAGTATCCAACACTATTCCCCAATTAGAAGGTAAATTTCGAGGAAGAAATTTTAATTAAGGTGTGGGAGATGTAGAACCCCAAATAATTCTAGGCACCTTAGTTGCACTAAGACATGAATATTGGATGACTAAAGTATACTTCAGATTTTTAGTCTCATTTGAGACCCAATTTTGACATAGGAAACATTCGATTTGGAAGATGATATCTCAATAAAAGTTGTAGCTCTTTGAGTTTTCTTTCCAACACACTTTGAATTACCTCAATCGGATATCGGGAGAAAACGTTATGATAGAAACACTGAAGGCTGTGCAGTGTCAACCGGATTACAACCGGTTGCCCGAAACTGCCTGAAATGAAAATTCTCGTTTTCCTCTAGAATTTAAATATCTATTTTTATCAATTATTTTCTCAAAGGGCCACCCACATTTTTTGCAATAAAAACCCCACTAAATTGAAGCATTTAACCTCAAACTTAAATGGCACCCATGTTTTCTCTCTTAAATGAAATTTGACCCTTTATTTGCTTTAAGTTATGGGATATTTACCTATAAATAGAGACCTCATTTCACTCATTTTTCTCACACCAAAACCAATAGCTTTTACATACTAAAAAAAGAGTTTCCAAGAGAGAAAAAGAGAGGGAGGAAAACTATTTTTTCTAGATGTTTAAGAAGTATCTTCAAGCATCAATTCTCAACAGTTTTCAAACATCCAAGGAGTGCATTTCTTTCAACGTTCAAGTTTCATCGAAGTTTTCAATCCAAGTTTTCAAAGTTTCAAAAGCATCAATCAAGGTTGGTAGAGGTGCAATGTGTTTAATCGTGTTAATTTATAAGTTTCGATTCATGTTAATGTTTGTATGTCAAATGGTACTCTGGTACGGCATACCCCTCTATGTTAATGGTTGTATGTCAAATGGTACTCCGGTACGGCATACCCCTCTATGTTGAAGAAATGCTCGTATGTCAAATGGTACCCTCGGGTCATACCCCTTCATGTTAAATGGTGCCTCCGGGTACGGCATGGATGAAAAGTTATAAAGTTAATGTTATGAAATGTATAGCTTGATCACAAATGCACCTATGACACCTATTGAGTTTTTCAACTCACGGGTTTAATCTCATCTCTACAGATTGAAGGAATTCTACCTTGGGCATGGATGGAGGAGAAGATGGAAAGTGATGCAACGAGCCCATGGAAATTCGGTGAATAAGTGATTTGGATTTATTTTTATGTAATGTCTTCCAATGTTATTTCTTTAAAGTTTTGAATAACACAGAATGCGAGAACAAGTTATGTTTTCTTCAAATAAATTACATTTTGTTGTTTTGAAAAATGATTCAGTATTTTTGTTTAAAGTATTTGAAGTTTTGTTATTTAAATTTTTATTTGAAAATGCAAGCTTTTGCTAAAACATATACACTTGTTACTAAACCATCGGTTAAGCTAAGTAAGTAGCGTTCCGGTCCACTAGGGGTCGGGGCGTTACAATGCATGATGGGTACAAAAATCGATATATTTTCATTAAGGATGGAAGGACCATTACTCTTGTGCCATTAACACCGGTGCAAGTCTATAAGGGCCAATTAAAATTGAGAAGTGAGGAAGAGAGGAGAGCAAAAGAGTTAGAAAAAATGAGAGCAAATAGTGAGTTGGAGAAAAAGAGAGAAAATGTTGAGATAGCCATTAGAGAGAAAAAGAGAGAGCAATCACAAGTGAGATGAGAAAGGGAGTGCCCCGAGAGAAGAGAGAAAATATGAGCGAATTTCTTTGCAAAAGAGAGTGATTTGAGGAGGGCGGTAGTTGAGAGAAAAGATATGATCTTATTCGTTTATAAGGAATCACTCCTCAATTTTGAGGAAACTAACCCACCCCTCCCTAGTTTGGCTAAGTCTTTGTTGCAGGAATTCGACGATGTATTTCTGGAGGATGCACCAAGTGGATTGCCGCCTATTCGAGGCATTAAACATCAAATTGACTTCATACCCGGAGCTGTCATTCCAAATCGACCGGCTTATCGAAGTAATCCCGAGGAGACTAAGGAGCTTCACAGGCAAGTGGAGGAGTTGATGAGCAAAGGATATGTGAGGAAATGCATGAGTCCTTGTGCGGTACCGATTTTGCTTGTACCAAAAAAGGATGGAACATGGCGAATGTGCGTGGATTGTAGGGCTATCAACAACATAACGGTAAAGTATCGTCACCCTATACCTAGGTTAGATGACATGCTTGATGAATTACATGGTGCCTGCATATTTTCTAAAATTGATTTAAAAAGTGGGTATCATAAAATTCGTATGCGGGAGGGTGATGTATGGAAAATGGCTTTTAAAACTAAATATGGTTTATATGAATGGTTGGTTATGCCGTTTGGACTCACAAATGCACCTGGCACTTTTATGCGTTTAATGAATCATGTTTTACGTGCTTTTATAGGAAAATTTGTTGTGGTTTATTTTGACGACATTTTAATCTATAGCAAAAATCTAGGAGAGCATTTGGAACATTTAAAATGTGCGCTAATTGTTTTAAGGAAAGAACAACTCTATGCTAATCTTAAGAAATGCACGTTTTGCATGGATAGAGTTATTTTTCTTGGTTTTGTGGTTAGTGCTAATGGGGTAAAAGTAGACGATGAAAAGATAAAAGCTATTAGAGATTGGCCGACACCTAAGAGCATAACGGAAGTTAGTTGTTTTCATGGTTTGGCTAGTTTTTATAGGCGATTTGTGAAGGATTTTAGCACTATCACCGCACCACTCATGGAAGTAGTTAAAAAGAGTGTAGGTTTTCATTGGGGTGATGAACAGGAACTTGCATTTAATACTACTAAAGGTAGATTGTGTGAAGCACCTGTTTGGCATTACCTAACTTTGATAAAACATTGGAGATTGAGTGTGATGTATCAGGAATAGGGATTGGAGCAGTTTTAATGCTGGATCGAAGGCCTATTACATACTTTAGCAAGAAATTGAGTGGAGCTACTTTAAATTATCCTACATGTGATAAAGAAATTTATACAATTGTTCGAGCTTTGGAGACTTG
Organism: Olea europaea var. sylvestris; assembly: GCF_002742605.1. Lineage (NCBI taxonomy): Eukaryota > Viridiplantae > Streptophyta > Magnoliopsida > Lamiales > Oleaceae > Olea > Olea europaea. Next base: position 9,019 of record NW_019264242.1, on the reverse strand, counting down.
GCAACATTATCTATGGCCGAAGGAGTTCGTAATACACACCGATCATGAGTCATTAAAGCACTTGCGGGGACAAGATAAATTGAACAAGAGGCATGCACGGTGGATGGAATTCATTGAGACCTTTTCATATGTCATTCGGTATAAACAAGGTAAGGAAAATGTGGTGGCGGATGCGTTGTCTCGAAGGTACGTATTGCTAACTACTCTTGATTCTAAGTTACTTGGGTTTGAACATATTAAGGAATTTATGAAAAAGATGTTAATTTTTTGGATATTTATTTGTCATGCATTAAGGGGGCGGTTGATAGGTTCTTTAGGCATGAGGGATATTTATTTCGGGAAAATAGGTTATGTGTTCCTAATTGTTCTATTCGGGAGTTGTTAGTAAGGGAGGCACATAGTGGTGGATTGATGGGACACTTTTGGGTTCAAAAGACTTTAGATGTATTGAAGGAGCATTTTTATTGGCCTAAGATGAAAAGTGATGTTGAGCGAATTTATAGTCGATGCATAGGTTGTAAAAAGGCTAAATCTAAGGTTTTACCACAAAGTTTGTACATACATTTACCTACACCTAGTGAGCCTTGGGTTGATATCTCGATGGACTTTATTTTGGGTTTACCTAGGACTAAGAGAGGTCGGGATTCTATTTTTGTGGTTGTAGATAGGTTCAGCAAAATGACACATTTTATACCATGTCACAAAACTGACGATGCCACGAACATTGCTGACTTATTCTTTAAAGAGATTGAGCGTTTACATGGGGTTTCTAGAAGCATAGTGTCGGATCAGGATGTCAAATTTTTGTGTCACTTTTGGAGAGTTGTGTGGGGTAAGTTAGGCACTAAGTTACTATTTTCCACAACTTGTCACCCGCAAACGGATGGGCAAACTGAGGTAGTGAAAAGGACTATGACACAATTGTTACACACAGTAATCAATAAAAATTTGAAGAGTTGGGAGAAGTGTCTACCATTTGTTGAATTTACATACAATCGAGCTATTCACTCTACTACGTCATATTCTCCATTTGAAATTGTATATGGTTTTAATCCGCTAACTCCTTTGGATTTAATTCCTTTACCAGTGAATGAACATGGTAGTTTAGATGGCAAAAAGAAGGCGAAATTGGTTAAGTCACTCCATGAAAAGGTAAAAGTGCAAATTGAAAGCAAAAGTAAGTTGGTTTGCATCGTAGGTGAACAAAGGCAGGAAGCATGTGACATTCGAGCCAGGAGATTGGGTTTGGGTGCACCTTAGGAAAGAGCGATTTCTGGAGCAAAGGAAGTCCAAGTTGTAACCGAGGGGTGATGGTCCATTTCAAGTGATTGAAAAGATAAACGACAATGCTTACAAGTTGGACCTTCCAGGTGAGTACAATGTTTCGGCTACTTTTAATGTATCTGATCTCTCTCTATTTGATGCAGGATCAGATTCAAGGATGAATTCTTTTGAAGAGGGAGGGGATGATATGATCCAGGAGTCGAGCCTGACGAAATCGAGTGCGAGACGAGATCCGTTGATAATTGATGGAGAACCAATGACATGATCAAGGACAAAGCAAGTGAAACAAGCGATGGAATTGCTTGTTCAAGAAACCATTGATGGAACCATGTTCGGGGCTCAAAATGGAGCAACTTTTATGTTGGGGTCGAAGGTCGAATCAACTTGGATCAATTTGTTATCAAACGACAAAATCGGAGGCTGAAAACAAGCACCATGCGGCCACATAGTGGCATACCGAAAATCAAGATGGCATTTCTTGTTGAACCATGCGATTGCATGGAAATACACCATACGGCCGCACAAGCCAAAAATTTGGCGAATTTTCCAATTTTGGCAATTTTCCATATTTTGTTAGATTTTGATTCTTTTCCATATTTTGGGGATTATGCTTGACTTTTGCACGATTTTTACCTAGTTTTTAGGTTTAGTATAAATAGGAGTTTCCATTCAATTGTTAAAAACCTTTGACATTATTGATATTGAATTAAAGTGAGGCGTATTGTCTTCTCTTCATCGTTCTTCATTGAACAACTTTGAACTTATCAAGTGTTAACTTGTAGCGTTCAAACAACCGGATTTAATTCTTGGATTGCGTGATCAAGGGGTCTTTCAAGCATTGTTCTTGTTGGGTTTTTTGGTTTGAATTTCTTTTGGGTTAATCCTAAACTTTAGATTAATTTGACTTTCTTGGGTTTGTCAATCTCGTTGTGGGTTTTGTAGTCAACATTGCTACGGGGTTCGCATCATTTACACTTTGTCAAGTGACATTATCCGTTAGAAAGTATAAATTTCAAACAATTTTCCCATCCAATTGACACTTGATAACAATGCAAGTATCAAACAGCGAGTCAAAAATCAATGTACAAATAGCAAAGTTCAATCAGTAAGAACCTTGCTACATGTACCCTATGGTGTACACTTTAGTTTACATTTTGCCACGTGACATTAAACTGTTGGATAGTTTAAATTTCAAACTATTTTCCCATCCAATTGACACTTGACAACAATGTAAGTGTCAAACAACGTGTCAAAAATCAGTGTACAAATAGCAATGTTTAATCGGTAAGGACCCTGTTACATGTACACGATGGTGTACGCTTTAGTTTACACTTTTCCACGTGATATTACCCTGTTAGATAGTATAAATTTCAAATAGTTTTCCTATCCAATTGACACTTCACTACAATGCAAGTGTGAAACAGTGTGCCCAAAATTAGTATACAAATAACAAAGTTCAATCGGTAAGAACCTTGCTACATGTACACTATGGTGTACACTTTAGTTTACACTTTGCCACATGACAT
>NW_019264242.1:0-4098 GCF_002742605.1 Olea europaea var. sylvestris | reverse complement strand
AAATATCAAACAGTTTTCCCATCCAATTGACACGTGAAAACAATGCAAGTGTCAAACAAGGTGTCAAAAATCAGTGTACAAATAGCAAAGTTCAATCGCGGTAAGAGCCTCCCTCATGTAAACTATGGTGTACACACTTTAGTTTACACTTTGCCACGTGACATTACCCTGTTGGACAGTGTAAGTTTCAAACAGTTTTCCTAACCAATTGACACTTGACAATAGTGCAAGTGCCAAACAACGTGTCAAAAATCAGTGTACAAATAGCAAAGTTCAATCGGTAAGAACCTTGCTACTTGTACACTATGGTGCACACTTTAGTTTACACTTTGCCACGTGACATTACCCTATTGGGAAGTTTGACAACAAATATCAAAGTTCAATCGGTAAGAACCTTGTCACATGTACACTATGGTGTACACTTTAGTTTGCACTTTCCCACGTGACATTTACCTTGTTAGACAGTTTAAATTTCAAACAGTTATCCCATCCAATTGACACTTGACAACAATGCAAGTGTCAAGCGTCGAACAACGTGTCAAAAATCAATGTAGAAATAGCAAAGTTCAATTGGAAAAAACCTTGCTACATGTACACTATGCTGTACACTTTAATGTACACCTTGCCACATGGCGTACCTTGCTTGACAGTTTAAATATCAAACAGTTTTCCCATCCAATTGACACGTGAAAACAATGCAAGTGTCAAACAAGGTGTCAAAAATCAGTGTACAAATAGCAAAGTTCAATCGCGGTAAGAGCCTCCCTCATGTAAACTATGGTGTACACACTTTAGTTTACACTTTGCCACGTGACATTACCCTGTTGGACAGTGTAAGTTTCAAACAGTTTTCCTAACCAATTGACACTTGACAATAGTGCAAGTGCCAAACAACGTGTCAAAAATCAGTGTACAAATAGCAAAGTTCGATCGGTACGAACCTTGCTACATGTACACTACGGTGTATAATTTAGTTTACACTTCGCCACGTGACATTACCCTGTTGGACAGTTTAAATTTCAAACAATTTTTTCATCCAATTGACACTCAACAACAATGCAAGTGTAAAACAACGTGTCAAAAATTAGTGTACAAATTGAAAAGTTCAATCGGTAAGGACCTTGCTACATGTACAATATGGTGTACACTTTAGTTTACATTTTACTACGTGGCAATACCCTATTGGACAATTTAAATTTCAAACAATTTTCCCATCCAAGAGACACTTGACTGCAAGGCAGGTGTTAGATAACGTGTCAAAACCAGTGTACAAAAATCTAAGTTCAATAGGTAAGAACCTTGTTACATGTACACTATGTTGTACTCTTTAGTTTACACCTTGCCACCTGACATTGCTTTATTGGACAGTTAAAATTTCAAATAGTTTTCCCATGCAATTGACACTTCACAACAATGCAAATATCAAACAACGTTTCAAAAATCGGTGTACAAATAGCAGAGTTCAATCAGTAAGAACCTTGCGATGTGTACACTATGGTGTACACTTTAATTTACACTTTGCCACGTGACATTACCCTATTGGACAAATTAAAATTTCAAATAGTTTTCCCATCTGGTTGACACTTGACAATAATGTAAGTGTCAAACAACATGTCAAAAATCAATGTACAACTAGAAAAGTACAATCGGTAAAAACCTTGCGACATGTACCCTATGGTGTACACACTTTAGTTTAGACCTTGCCACGTGACATTAATCTACTGGATAGTTTAAATTTCAAATTGTTTTCCCGTCTAATTGACACTTGATAACAATGCAAGTGTCAAAAATCAGTGTACAAATAGCAAAGATCAGTCGGTAAGAACCTTGTTGCATTACACTATATTGTACACTTTAGTTTACACTTTGCCACATGTTGTTGGACAGTTTAAATTTCAAGAAGTTTTTCCATCCAATTGATACTTGACTACAAAGAAAGTGTCAGACAAAGTGTCAAAACAAGTGTACAAATAGAAAAGTTCAATCGGTAAGAACCTTGCAACATGTTCTCTATGCTGTACACTTTAGTTTACACATTCCCACGTGACATTATACTGTTGGACAGTTTAAATTTTAGACAATTTTCCCATCCAATTGACATTTGACAACAATGCAAGTGTCAAATAATGTGTCAAAAATCACTGTACAAATAGAAAAGTACAATCAGTAAGAACCTTGCGACATGTACCCTATGGTGTACACACTTTAGTTTACACCTTGTTACGTAACATTAATTTGCTGAACAGTTTAAATTTCAAATTGTTGTCCCATCCAATTGACACTTGACAACAATGCAAGTGTCAAACAACGTGTCAAATATTACTGTACAAATAGCAAAGTTCAATCGGTAAGAACCTTGTTACATGTACACTATGGTGTGCACTTTAGTTTACACTTTGCCATGTGTCATTACCCTATCGAAAAGATTAAATTTCAAATAGTTTTTCCATCCAATTGACACTTGACAACAATGCAAATGTCAAACAACGTGTCAAAAATCAGTGTACAAATAACAAAGTTAAATCGATAAGAACCTTGCTACATGTACACTATGGTGTAAACTTTTGTTTACACTTTGCCACGTGACATTACCCTGATGGACAGTTTAAATTTCAAAGAGTTTTCCCATCTAATTGACACTTGACTACGAAGTGTCAAACAACGTGCCAAAAAGCAATGTACAAATAGCAAAGTTCAATCGGTAAGAACCTTGCTACATGTACACTATTTTGTACACTTTAGCTTACACCTTGCCACGTGACATTGCTTTGTTGGACAGCTTTTCAATTAGTTTTCCCATGCAATTGACACTTGCTAACAATGCAAATATCAAATAACGTTTCGAAAATCGGTGTACAAATAGCAAAGTTCAATCGGTAAGAACCTTGCGATGTGTACACTATGTTGTACACTTTAATTTACACTTTGCCACGTGACATTACCCTGTGTGACAAATTAAATTTCAAACAGTTTAGTATACGCTTTGCCACGTGACATTACCCTGTTGGACAATTTAAATTTAAATTGTTTTCCCATCCAATTGACACTTGATAACAATGCAAGTCTCAAAACAACGTGTCAAAAATCAGTGTACAAATAGCAAAGTTCAATCGGAAAGAACCTTGCTACGTGTACGCTATGGTCTACACACTTTAGTTTACACTTTGCCAATTGACATTACCCTATTGGACATTATAAATTTCAAACAATTTTCCAATCCAATTGACACTTGATAACAATGCAAGTTTCAAACAACGTGTCAAAAATCAGGGTACCAATTGCAAAAGTTTAATCGGTATCAACCTTGCTACATGTACACTTTAGTTTACACTTTATCACGTGACATTACCCTGCCGGATAGTTTAAATTTCAAACAGTTTTTCCATCTAACGGACACTTGACAATAATGGAAGTGTCAAACAACGTGTCAAAAATCAGTGTACAAATAGCAAAGTTCAATCGATAAGAACCTTGCTACATGTACACTATGTTGTACACTTTAGTTTACACTTTGCCACGTGACAACGCCCTATTGGACAGTTTAAATTTCAAATATTTTTTCCATCCAATGGACACTCAACAACAATGCAAGTGTCAAATAATGAGTCAAAAATTAGTGTACATATAGTAAAGTTCAATCGGTAAGAACATTGCTACATGTACACTATGGTGTACACACTTTGGTTTACGCCTTGTCATGTGACATTACCCTGTTGGATAGTATAAATTTCAAACAGTTTTCACATCCAATTGACACTTGACAACAATGTAAGTGCCAAACAATGTGTCAAAAATCAGTGTACAAATAGCACAGTTCAATCGGTAAGAACTTTGCTACATGTACACTATGGTGTACACACATTTGTTTACACTTTGGCACGTGACATTACCCTTTTAGATAGTATAAATTTCAAATAGTTTTTCCATCCAATTGAAACTTGACAACAATGCGAGTGTCAAACAACGTGTCAAAAATCAGTGTACAAATAGCAAAGTTCAATCGGTAAGAACCTTGCTACGTGTACACTACGGTGTACACACTTTACTTTACACTTTGCCACGTGACATTACCCCGTTGGATAGTTTAAATTTCAAACA
>NW_019264241.1:11021-12734 GCF_002742605.1 Olea europaea var. sylvestris | reverse complement strand
GATTTTAAAGGATACTGTGAAGATATCATAATATTATGGAACCATAGACAACAAACAACAGCGCCCGAGCCCGAACCCGAACCCGAACCGGAGCCGGAGCCGGAGCCGGAGCCAGAGCCAGAGGAGGACCCAGAGGAGGAGATCAAACCAGAGCCAGAAGACCCTGAGCAAGAAGTCCAACCACAAAATTTCATTGATTTGGTTATGGATTCCGAGCCTGAGTCATGCATTACTTCGGATGATGAGACGGCATAAAAAGAAGATTCTAGATTAGGGATAAGTGTTATTTATTTTCTTAGGAAAAGTTGGATTATTTATTTATTTATTTGATTTTTTAAAGAGCAAATTTTTTTTTATATGTAAGGATTTGGAAATTATATTAAATTCTTCGTTGTTACAAAAATATTAGAAGTGTTTACCATTTTTTTTCCTAAATTAAAATTTTATTTGTGTTAAGAAAATTTCGAGACAACAACAAAATCAAACTACGATCATCAGAGATTTGCTAAGGGCTGTACAAGATTTGGGTAGGCAACAAGCACAAGGTGGTCCCCGTGGTACAAACGCTAACAACACTAGCTCAATCGTGGAACAGTTCCATCGCTATAAACCCCCAACTATCGATGGCAAGTTAGACCCACTAGCAGCTGAAGAATGGATAAGAGGAATGGAGCGAATCTTCAAACATCTATCTTGCACTGATGCTCAAAAGGTGCTATGTGCAGAATTTATGTTGGTTGACACGGCAGGCCATTGGTGGGAGTCAGCATCTCGCACTAGAACAGAAGCACAACAACCTGCTCTGACTTGGATGCAATTTAAGGAGGAAATGATGGGAAAATACTTCCCACAAGCCCTGAGGGATTGCAAGGAGACAGAATTCCTTCAACTCAGACAGGGAAAGATGAAACTTGAAGAATATGAAAGAAAATTCGAACAACTCTCAAGATATGCACCACACCTAGTGGATACTGAAGCAAAGAAAGCAAGGACGTTCGAACTAGGATTGCATCCTGAGATTGGTGGAATAATGGCGTCCCACTAATTCACCACCTATAGGCACGTTTTGCAAACTGCCCAAGCAATCTCAAATAGGTTGGAAATAGATCAAATTCCCCAGCAAGGGGCCAAGTTACCAGGAAAGAGGAAGTGGAATGTGTCCAATGAAGGGAGGGGAGAGGGACAGAATAAAAAGGTTAATTTTGGATCAAGTTTTGGACAAGCCATTCCACCATGTCCAAAGTGCAATAAAATGCATAGTGGTGAATGTTTGTTTGGGAAGCATGTGTGCTATCGATGCGGTAAAATAGGGCATATTTCCAAAAATTGCAAAGAAGACCCCTTGAATAAGAATGATGAACAAGAAAAGAAGGGAAAGGCCCGAGTTTTTGCTTTAGCCCAGGAACGGACAACAGAGGACCCGAACGCAGGTAATTTCGAGGACGAAATTATTTTAAGGGGGTGAGATTGTAACATCCCAAAATTTTTGAATAAAAATTTATTTATTATCTATATTATTTCGAAATTGGTATTTTATAGTATTTTATTTGATTAGTTTATATCATGAAGCTGCCACGTGTATGGTGATTGAGTGTATTATTATAATAATTAATTTATTTGTTTTGATTTAGGAGTTGATAAAGGTAGCTAGATTTCCACGTGACGAAATTGTAGAAAAAGGGTGATTTTATTTTAATATTATTTTTCTTTTGG
>NW_019264241.1:5216-6462 GCF_002742605.1 Olea europaea var. sylvestris | reverse complement strand
ATGAAGAGAAGACAATACGTCTCACTTTAATTCAATATCAATAATGTCAAAGGTTTTTAACAATTGAATGGAAACTCCTATTTTTACTAAACCTAAAAACTAGGTATAAATCGTGCAAAAGTTGAGTATAATCTCCAAAATATGGAAAAGAATCAAAATCTAACAAAATATGGAAAATTGCCAAAATTGGAAAATTTGCCAAATTTTTGGCTTGTGCGGCCACATGGTGTAAATCCATGCGGTCGCATGGTTCAACTAAAATTGCACTTTTGGTTTTCGGTATGCATGTGTGTGGCCGCATGGTGTTGTCTTCAGCCTCCGCTTTTGTCGCTTGATAACAAATTGATCCAAGTTGATTCGGCCTTCGACCCGAACATGAAAGTCGCTCCATTTTGAGTGCCGAACATGGTTCCATCATTGGTTTCTTGAACGAGCAATCCCATCATTCACTTGCTTTGCCCTTGATCGCATCATTGGTCTGCCATCGACTATCAACGGGTCTCGTCTCGCACTTGCCTTCATCGAGCTCGACTCCTGGATCATATCATCCCCTCCCTTTTCAAAAGGATTCATCCTCGAATCTGAACCTGCATCAAATAAAGAGAGACCAGATACATTAAAAGTAGCAGAAACATTTTACTCACCTAGAAGGTCCAACTTGTAAACATTGTCATTTCAATCACTTGAAATGGACCATCGCCCCTCGGTTGCAACTTGGACTTCCTGTGCTCTGAAAATCGCTCTTTCCTAAGGTGCACCCAAACTAAATCTCCTGGCTCGAATGCCACACGCTTCCTACCTTTGTTCGCCTGTGACGCAACCAAATTACTTTTGTTTTCAATTTGCGCTTTTACCTTTTCATGGAGTGACTTAACCAATTCCGCCTTCTTTTTGCCATCTAAACTACCACGTTCATTCACAGGTAAAGGAATTAAATCCAAAGGAGTTAGTGGATTAAAACCATATACAATTTCAAATGGAGAATATGACATAGTAGAGTAAACAGCTCGATTGTATGCAAATTCAACAAATGGTAGACACTCCTCCCAACTCTTCAACTTTTTATTGATTACTGTGCGCAACAATTGTGTCATAGTCCCATTCACTACCTCGGTCTGCTAATCTGTTTATGGATGACAAGTTGTTGAAAATAGTAACTTAGTGCCTAACTTACCCCATAAAACTCTCCAAAAGTGACTTAAAAATTTGACATCCCGATCTGACACTATGCTTCTAGGAACCCCAT
>NW_019264241.1:0-2886 GCF_002742605.1 Olea europaea var. sylvestris | reverse complement strand
GGTGTACACTTTAGTTTAAACTTTACCACGTGACATTACCCTGTCGGAAAGTTTAAATTTCAAACAATTTTCCAATCCAATTGACACTTGACAATAATGTAAGTGTCAAACAAAGTGTCAAAATCAGAGTACAAATAGCAAACTTCAATCGGTAAGAACCTTGCTACATGTACACTATGGTGCCGACACGTTAGTTTACACGATGCCATGTGACATTACCCTGTTGGACAGTTTAAATTGAAAATAGTTTTCCCATCTAATTGACACTTGACAACAATGCAAGTGTCAAACAACGTGTCAAAAATCAGTGTACGAATAGCAAAGTTCAGTCAGTATGAACTTTCCTACATGTACACTATGGTGTACACTTTAGTTTACACTTTGTCATGTGACATTACCCTATTGGATAGTTTAAATTTCAGACGTTTTCCCATCCAATTAACACTTGACAACAATACAAGTATCAAACAACGTGTCCAAAATCAGTGTACAAATAGGAAAGTTCAATCGATAAGAACCTTGCTACATGTACACTATGGTGTACACGTTAGTTTACACATTGCCACATGAAATTACACTATTGGACAGTTTGAATTTCCAACAATTATCCCATTCAATTCGTACTTGACTACAATGCAACTGTCAAACCGCGTGTCAAAAATCAGTGTACAAATAGCAAAGTTCAATCGGTAAGAATCTTGCTACATGTACACTATGATGTACACTTTTGTTTACACTTCGCCACATAACATTACCCTATTGGACAGTTTAGATTTCAATAAGTTTTCCCTTCCAATTGACACTTGACAACAATGCAAGTGTCAAAGAGCGTGTCAAAAATCAGTGTACAAATAACAAATTTCAATCGATAAGATCCTTGCTACATGTACACTATGGTGTACACTTTAGTTTATACTTTTCCATGTGACATTACCCAGCTTGACAGTTTAAATTTTAAACAATTTTCCCATCCAATTGACACTTCACAATAATGCAAGTGAAAAACAACGTGACGAAAATCAGTGTACAAATAGCAAGGTTCAATCGGTATGGACTTTGTTACAAGTACACTATGATGTACACTTTAGTTCACACTTTGCCACGTGATATTACCCCATTGGACAGTTTAAATTTCAAACAATTTTCCCATCTAATTGACACTTGACAACAATGTAAGTGTCAAACAACGTGTGAAAATCATTGTGCAAATAGCAAAGTTCAATTGGAAAGAACCTTGTAACTTGTACACTAAGGTGTACACTTTAGTTTAAACTTTGCCACGTGACATTGCCATGTTGGACAGTTTAAATTTCAAACCATTTTCCCAACCAATTGACACCTGACAATAATGCAAGTCTCAAGCAACGTGTCCAAAATCAGTGTACAACTATCAAAGTTCAATCGGTAAGAACCTTGCGACACATACACTATGGTGTACACTTTAGTTTATACTTTGCCACATTTCATTACCCTGCTGGAGAATTTAAATTTCAAAAAAAATTTCCATCCAATTGACACTTGACAACAATGCAAGTGTCAAACAACCTGTCAAAAATTAGTGCACAAATAGCAAAGTTCAATTAGTAAGAACCTTGCGACATGTACATGATGGTGTACACTTTAGTTTACACTTTTCCATGTGACATTACCCTGTTGGATAGTTTGAATTTCAAACAGTTTTCTCATTTAATTGACACTTGACAACAATGCAAGTGTCAAACAACGTGTCAAATATCGGTTACAAATAGGAAAGTTCAATCGGTAAGAACGTTGCTACATGTACACTATGGTGTACGCACTTTAGTTTACACTTGGCCATGTTACATTACCCTTTTGGACAATTTAAATTTCAAACGGTTTTCCCATCCAATTGACACTTTACAGCAATGTAAGTGTCAAACAACATGTCAAAAAATCAGTGTACAAATAGCAAAATTCAATCGGTAAGGACCTTGCTACATGTGAACTATGGTGTACACTTTAGTTTAAACTTTATCACGTGATATTACCCTGTTGGACAGTTTAAATTTCGAATAGTTTTCCAATCCAATTGACACTTGACAACAATGCAAGTGTTAAACAAAGGGTCTAAAATCATAGTACAAATAACTAACTTCAATCGGTAAAAACCTTGCAACATTTACTTGATGGTGCCCACACTTTAGTTTACATGATGCCACGGACATTACCCTATTGGACAGTTTATATTTCGAACCATTTTCCCATCCAATTGACACTTGACAACAATGCTAGTGTTCAACAACTTGTTAAAATCAGTGTACAAATAGAAAAGTTCAATTGGTAAGACCCTTGCTATACGTACACTATGGTGTACACTTTAGTTTACACTTTGCCATGTGGCATTACGCCGTTGGACAGTTTAAATTTCAAACAGTTTTCCCATCCAATTGACACAAGACAACAATGTAAGTGTCAGACAACGTGTCAAAAATATATGTACAAAACGCAAAGTTCAATCGGCAAGAACTTAGCAAATTGTACACTAAGGTGTACACTTTAGTTTAAACTTTGCCACGTGACATTACCATGTTTGACAGTTTAAATTTCAAATAGTTTTTCCATCAAATTGACACGACAACAATGCAAGTGTCAAACAACGTGCCCAAAATCAGTGTACAACTAGCAAAGTTCAATCAGTAAGAACCTTGCGACATGTACACTATGGTGTACGCTCTAGTTTACACTTTGCCACATTTCATTACCCTGTTGGAGAGTTTAAATTTCAAACAATTTTCCCATCCAATTGAAACTTGACAACAATGCAAATGTCAAATAACGTGTCAAAAATCAGTGCACAAATATGAAAGTTCAGTCGGTAGGAACCTTGCTACATGTACACTATGGTGTACACTTTTGTTTACACTT
>NW_019264240.1:10635-12734 GCF_002742605.1 Olea europaea var. sylvestris | reverse complement strand
TTTTTTTTGTAAACTTGCTCAGGGTGAAATTTTAATCAAATTTGATTGGAAACGGGTTGATGAACGAAAGTTGAGTGAAACTTTTGTCAAATTTGACTGGGAACGTGCCGATGAATGAAACTCGGGTGAAATTTTTGTCAAACTTGACTGGAAACTTACCGACGAACAAAACTCGGGTGAAATTTTACTAAAATTTGATTGCAAACATGTTGACGAATGAAGCTCAGGTGAAATTTTAGTTAAATTTGACTGAAAACCAGCCGATGACAGAAACTCGGGTTAAGTTTTAGTCAAATTTGACTAGAAACGTGTCGACAAACTAAATTCGGGTGAAGTTTTAGTCAATTTTGGCCAGAAGCGTGCCGACAATTGAAACTCAAATGAAATTTTGTCTAATTTGACTGGAAATGTACTGACGAACAAAACTTGGGTGGCTATTTTTTCGAATTTTACTAGAAATGTGCCAATGAACCACACTCGGGTATAACTCATTGGAATATAAAGTTTGAGGCCTAAATGTTATTAAAAAATTAATACTCATTCTAGTTACATAAGGTTTAAGTACATCACTCTGATGCTTATAATCACTTCATAAAATAGATTATTAATCGTTCCATGGAATCCAAAAGTTGAATAGATTGCATCAAGGGCAATAATTCAGTTGAAACTGTCAATTAATGAATTATTACCCAAAAGTTGGTATTTCTTACAAGTAAACAAATCAAATTGAAAAATCATGAAAATGAATTTCAGTATCTTATTCAACATTATATAGCAATGGATGCATGGAAGAAGAAACCACGGATCAAAATATGACAAGGAAGAAAGTGGAACTCGCTTTCATCACTAATGATTCGGCATGAAAAGCAACATTCAAGAAAAGGAAGAAGTGTTTGAAGAAGAAGGTGAGCAAACTCAGTATCCTTTGCGGTATTGATATACGTGCCACGATATATAGCCTCTACGAGTCTCAGAATGAGGTTTGGCCGGATAATCTTGGCTTCCATAGCGTGTTGGCGCAGTTCAAGAGGATGCTGGAGATGGAATAGAGCAAGAAAATGGTGAATCAAGAGAGTTTCTTCAAGCAGAGAATTGCCAAAACTAGTGAACAGCTTAAGAAGCAGCATAAGGAGAATAGGGAAAAGGAAATTACTCAAGTTATGTGCTAGTATTTGATGGGTAAAACGCTGCAGAATTTGATGATGCAAGATTTGAATGATCTGGTGTGGTTGCTTGATCAGAACTTGAAGGAGATTAACAAGAGAATTGATGAGCTAAAAAAAAACTACTACTCCAACTCTTCTTCCATAGTAGGTTGCACCATCACCGTCGTCGCCACAGGTACCAACAAGTAATTTGTATATGTAAGAGTAGAAACCGACGGTGGATTTATCAATGGATGATATACAAAGGCCATAGTGGTTCACAGATTGTATGAACAATCCCAATGATCATCTGCGAATGAATTCTTTTGGGTATGGAGATGAAATGATGCAACCATTTTGTCAAATAATCACAATACAATGTTGTCTAATGCCCTCTTCCATTGACGATCATTTTCTGGAATTCAAAATATTTTCTTTTCCATCTGTCACCTTAAAAACTCAAATAAATACATTTGGTCTCAAGTAATACCCATATTTTCTCTACATGAATAAAAAATTGTGGGTTTCACAAAATGAGTTAGATGGAAAATAAATTTTAGAAAATACGGTCAAACAGGGACGAAATATTGAACAAAAGGGTGACCTTTCGGTCTATGTTTTAGAACTAGTTTAGCCATAAATTTGAATGTATGTTGGCGCAAGAAGGGTTGAGGGAACCAAACTAGTCAAATTTGACTGGAAACGTGTTGACGAACGAAACTAGGGTGGAATTTTAGTCAAATTTGTTTGGAGAGTTGCCGAATAACAAAGCTCGGATGAAATTTTAGTCAATTTTAATTGGAAACAGGCAGACAAAAGAAACTAGAGTGAAACTTTTGTCGAATTTGACTGGAAACGTGCCGATGAATGAAACTTGGGTGAAATTTTTGTCGAATTTAACTGAAAACGTGCCGACGAACGAAACACGGATGGCTATTTTGTCAAATTTTACTG
>NW_019264240.1:0-1299 GCF_002742605.1 Olea europaea var. sylvestris | reverse complement strand
CAGCTCAAGAGGAGAAACTGTTTAAGGCGGCAGAGTTGCGAGGAAGTTGAATGTGAAAGCACTAGATGAGTTTCACTTCTCCGCGCAATGTACACATAATACGGCATATATGGTGGACTTGACTGATAACACATGCACTTGTACGAGATTTCAGTTGGAGAGTTTTCCATGTGAGCATGCAGTTGCGGTGGCCATGTATCGAGGCTTTGCTACGAGAACGTTATGCTCTTTGTATTATACGACTGAGTCTTGGAGAACAGCATATGCCGAGACTATATTTCCTCTGTCGAATGAAGCCGAGTGGAAAGTTCCCGAGTACATTCTCCCATTTCATAATTTGTTACCACCAGCAGTTGAACCGCGTGGTCCTGGATGTCCAAGTACATCTAGAATACCATCTACCGAAGAGTTTCCTCGACCGCGTAGGTGTGGCTGGTGCAGAGCCGTAGGGCATACTTGGCAATTTTGTATCAGTCAAATTTCCCTAAATGACGACTAGACAGGTACGTGAAATGAATAATATTTCCTTTTACTTTACACTGTTCAATATTTATTATTTATAAATCTTCCATATTCAATATTTGTTATTGATA
The DNA here is from genome assembly GCF_002742605.1 of Olea europaea var. sylvestris. Taxonomy (NCBI): domain Eukaryota; kingdom Viridiplantae; phylum Streptophyta; class Magnoliopsida; order Lamiales; family Oleaceae; genus Olea; species Olea europaea. The sequence continues at coordinate 706 of NW_019264240.1, read as the reverse complement.
ATGGTATTTATAATGATTCATATGAAAAAAATAGTTCCATACTCGGCATACGTGTAAAATAAAAAAATAATAATTAAATTTCCAATTTTAATGTTATATACATTGAACACGAATTTACAATTATTTCATAATTACAAAAATAATTAAATTTACAATTGAAATGTTACATATATATAAATGAAATTTACGAGTCAGCATTAAATTTGAACAAATCACATGCTAGCTTCTTTCTCCAGTTCTGTATCCATGACTGGTTGATTCCATCAACCTTATATCCTATACTTAAAAATTCAACATACTTAATGGCAAATATGCCACAGTCGCCGCTGCAATTGAACAAGAATTAATCAGTTCAGTATTGTGTAAATAAAAACTAAATCTAAAAGATGAAAACAACAAAGTTCAAACACTTACCTTACAGACTGTCGTGCTGTCGTCGTTTTCCGAACGATCCGCAATCTGTCCTGTAGATTTATCCTCGCTCATCTAGCCATCATAGGAACAATTACAGCAACGGACTCCAGGTTTTGCTCCAACTGGCCTTGTGTCAAACATGAATGATCTGGGTCCTACATATATATAGTCGAGCAGGAAAAACGATCTCCAGCGTAACATAGTGTTTTTTAATGCACGCTGGAATGTACATATGTGTACAACCCTCCCATGATTTTCCCCTGACACTCGGTGACAGTCCTATCACCCACTC
>NW_019264239.1:10644-12736 GCF_002742605.1 Olea europaea var. sylvestris | reverse complement strand
GACGCCAGTTGGATGGAGAGATCATTTGGGGAGGATGAAATCAAGGAGGTAGTGTTCAGTATGAACGATGATAAGGCTCCGGGGATCGGACGATTTCTCGTTCTCATTCTATAAGGCGCACTGGGATGTGGTGCCACCGGACATTGTGAATACTCTATCTTATTTTTTTGAACGTGACAGATTCCAAAGAAGTTCTAACGCTAACTTTGTTATGCTCATCCCTAAGAAATCTCGAGCGACCGGTATTAAGGACTTTCACCCTATTAGCCTTGTGAGTGGGGTGTATAAGATTATAAGCGAAAGTCTTGGCAAACATATTAAAGAAGGTGCTGGGGAAAGTAGTGTCTAAGTTTCAGAATGCATTTGTAAAAGGGCGTTAGATTTTGGACTCGGTGCTTATAGCGAATGAATGCATAGATTCCAGAATGCGTCTAAGGGTCCCAGAGATGTTATGTGAACTAGATATTTAGAAGGCTTATGATCATGTAAATTGGGGATTCCTGTTGTATATGCTTAGGCATTGTGGCTTTGGGATAAGTGGTGTAAATGGATTCAATTCTGTATTTCTACTGTTTCATTCTCAGTTTTGGTCAACGGAACACCTGAGGGTTATTTCCGGAGTGGTAGAAGCTTGAGACAAGGGGATCCATTGTCTCTATTGTTATTTGTCATTGTGATGGAGGCTTTCAGTAGGATGATTGAAAGAATTGTGGGAGCGGGTTTGATAAGGGGTTTTGTGGTTGATCGATTGTAGGTATCCCATCTGTTATTTGCAGATGACATGCTGATCTTAAGCGATGCAGATGTTGAACAATTCAGGAACTTGCGTCGTCTGCTCCTATGCTTTGAAGCGGTGTCTGGTTTGAAGATCAATTTGGGAAAGTCTGAGGCTATTCCAGTAGGGGAGGTTGATAAGGTGGAGGAGCTGGTTGATATATTGGGTTGTAAGGTTGCACAACTGTCGATGTCATATCTAGGGCCCCGTTAGGGGCACGATTTAAAAGTACCCATATTTGGAATGGTATTGTAGAAAGGATGGAGAGGAGGCTAGCAGGGTGGAAGCGTACTTACTTTTTGTCATTGTTCCCCATCCCGGTTGTAATGGTAAAGAGACTAAAGATACTTCAAAGAGAATTTCTGTGGGTAGGGTTGAGGGAGGAGAGGAGACTCCATTTGGTCAAGTGGGGAATTGTCTATTTACCGATGAGGATGGAGGGTCTTGGAGTGAGGAGCTTTGTGTTGTTCAACAAGGCCTTATTAGGCAAGTGGTTGTAGTGATTTAGAGTGGAGAGGGAGAGCTTCTGGAGAAAAATCATTGGGGTGAAGTATGGTGTGACGAAGGGGGGATGGTGTACGGTTGGGGATCGTGGTTCTTATGGGGTGAGTTTGTGGAGGTATATCCGACGGGGATGGAGTGACTTTCTGGACAAAATGAAGTTTGTGGTTGGAAATGGTAATGAGATTAGATTTTGGGATGATTGTTGGTGTGGAGATCAACCGCTGAAGGAGGGATTTCCTTCCTTACATCGTATTGCCTCAGTGTTCTCTGCTATGGTGAGTGATCTTTTAGTCATTCATAATGGGAGCTATAGCTGGAATATTACTTTTGAGAGGGGTTTACAGGATTGGGAATTGGATGATTATTTGTTGTTTATGACCTTTCTACATGAGGCACAAATTCGGGTAGGAGAGAGTGATTGTATCAGGTGGAGGACAACACGGGATGGCATTTTCTTAGTTCGCTCTTACTTTAGTTCCCTCCTGGGATGTGTGGATAATTTATTCCCTTGGAAGTTGGTGTGGCAATGTAAATTGCTTCTTCGGTGGCATTCTTATTGTGGACAGTTGCGAGGGGACAGGTCTCAACGGTGGATAATTTTCGATGTAAAGACTTTTACGCAACCGAGTAGTGTTATATGCCCAAAAAGGATGAGGAGACGATCGATCATTTGTTCATTCATTGTGATGGTATTCGTTGGATTTAGAACAGTATACTTGGTTCTCAAGCTATGAATTGGGTGATGCCTCGTCGTATAAAGGACGTGCTATGGGCATGGAGGAGAAAACTTCGTGATAAGGATAGCAAACTAGC
>NW_019264239.1:0-1871 GCF_002742605.1 Olea europaea var. sylvestris | reverse complement strand
TTGGAGATATCCGGATCAAATGCCTGAGTGAACACCGGAGTTGTCATCGGTATCTTCTCCCCTGCCGAATTCTTTCCAAATATGTACCTTAAAATAAATATACTTATTAGATTATCCGATTAGGTAAAGAAATACTAAAAGAGGCACAAAGCCGGACCAGGTTGAAATTCTCACCCAGCAACTGAATTGAAACCGCGAGAACCAGACAGCTTGTCCCCATCTGTTTCAACGACAATAAAAGGCTCATACTTTCTCACCTGCAGTTACGTGCAGCATCCAGTCAATATATGTATGCTAGATGGCCAAGCAAGGATCATAATTCTCACAAAAAGCAAGAACACATTCTCCAATTAAAATTTTTATGCAACCAATCAAATCTATAATTCAAGAACAGGATATATCCCCCAACCAATCTGGAAATGATATTTCTAGGACTTATACGCAAACTTATCTCAAACGATACAAAGCATCATACATAGGCTAACATCAAATATGGAATAATATTTGATTTTCGTAAAATATTAAATAATGCAAGAACATTAATGAGAAAAAGAACATTGCAACCTCATAATTTGCAGTTCTTTTCAGTATTTGATATTTTGGTGTTTCCATCTCTGGAGTCTTGTAAATCCGCAGCTGCAAAAATTGAGTTTTCAAAATATAGAGGACAAGTGAAACTGCAGAAAAAAGGAATTTTCTAAAGCAATATAATATATACTGTACCTGCTTTACCACGTCTAGTAGTCCCTCCACAGAAAAGTACTCATTGTTCTCTATAGAATCCCAGTAATCCTATAAGTGAAATCAATGCAGTAAATGACTGGTCATGTTAATATCACAATTCTAAATGTAACATTTGGGGGGATAACGGCGTACCACATGACTGCAGAATTTCTTAGTTTCTGGATTGATTCCCATAACAGAAGTACCTGTGAAGACTAATTCAGGTTTCCAAGGGAGAAGAATGAACTTCATCACCATAGTCCACCTTGTAGTAATTTCATAAGGTCCTGTCTATAGGAACTCAATCAATATATTGCCGACTAATATTTAATCTTCCCTACCAAACATTTCATATCAGTTTAACAAGTTTATATATAAGGTACATGAAAAATAGTACTAGTTATTTTGCTAAACGTCCATACATTTCCAACCTTAAGTGCTAACTTAAGAATCGGAGTACCTACACTGGATGAACCCTCATCGGTTTTAACTTGCATTTGTTTTGCAAAAATACAAGATAATCGAAATTGAAGGAAGGACTGCAACTATTTTGTACAAGATCAAACAACAACAATGTTTAACATTCCCTTAAAATACTAAGAACAGAGGACGACTAAAAATTCAAAAGGGGCAGCTTTAGGTAGAACGATAAATTTTCGCAATAAGTTACAAAAAATAAAAATGATGATTCACAGTAGGAAAGAAAAGTAGCTGAAACTAAAATGACAATTAAAAATAGAACATCTAATTGAAGCTTGTGATTATTTATTTTCACCATTTTACACTGTCTTTTCCTTGCCAATTAAGACAAGATATTAAAGGATAAAATATATTCCCTTCCTAAATGCTTAAGCTTCCTTACATTTATTCCTTTCTGGTATGACAATTATCCATTTTTTACTAGAAACAAACACAATACATATAACAGCTAAAAATTCACACCTGTTTAGCCCAATGCAACTGAAAATCGGGGGCGAAGAGCTTCCTCAACATGGAAATATTAAAAAGGTAGCCACTTATGCTATCATGTTTCGTGATGGGGTCTCTAAACTTGACCAGTTCGTCATAAGCAGTACGATCAATCCCCTGATCATCAAAGAGGTGTGGAAGATCCTCGTACAAGAAATCCACCAATTTCTTCACGTCAA
>NW_019264238.1:0-12737 GCF_002742605.1 Olea europaea var. sylvestris | reverse complement strand
ACTTTTTGGAAATGTAGCGACCATTTTGGATTGAACTCACAACTTCATCGTGACGTATGAGGGATTTCAGCCATTTTTCGAAATAATGAGCACTTGCATATTTGGAACGCTTGGAGAGTCGGCATAAGAAGAATTGAGCGTAACATTTGCACATGGTGTCCGTTTTGGGCCCATAAGTAATTTTTGGCAATGTAGCGACCATTTTGGATTGAACTCACCACATCGTCGCGACGTATGAGGGATTTCGGCTATTTTTTGAAAGAATGAGCACTTGCGTATTTTGAATGGTTGGAATGTCGGCGTTCGAAGAATTGAGCGTAACTTTTGCACACGGTGTCCGTTTTGGGCCCATAAGTACTTTTTGGAAATGTAGCGACCGTTTTGGATTGAACTCGCCACTTCGTCGTGACGTATGAGGGATTTCGGCTATTTTTTGAAAGAATGAGCACTTGCTTAGTTGGAACGCTTGGATTGTCAGCGTTCGAAGAATTGAGCGTAACTTTTGTACATGTTGTTCGTTTTGGGCCCATAAGTACTTTTTGGAAATGTAGCGACCGTTTTGGATTTAACTCACTACTTCGTCGTGACGCATGAGGGGTTTCGGCCATTTTTGGAAAGAATGAGCACTTGCATATTTGGAACGGTTTGATTGTCGACGTTCGAAGAATTGAGCGTAACTTTTGCATACGGTGTCCATTTTGGGCCCATAAGTACTTTTTGGAAATGTAGCGACCGTTTTGGATTGAACTCACCACTTCTTCGTGACGTATGAGGGATTTTGGCTATTTTTTGAAAGAATGAGCACTCGCGTATTTGGAACGGTTTGATTGTCGACGTTCGAAGAATTGAGCGTAACTTTTGTCCACGTTGTCCGTTTTGGGCCCATATGTACTTCTTGGAAATGTAGTGACCGTCTTGGATTGAACTCACCACTTCGTCGTGACGTATGAGGGATTTTGGCTATTTTTTGAAAGAATGAGCACTTGCATATTTGGAACACTTGGAGAATCGGCATAAAAAGAATTGAGCGTAACTTTTGCACACGGTGTCCATTTTGGACCCATAAGTACTTTTTGGCAATGTAGCGACCATTTTGGATTGAACTCACCACATCGTCGTGACGTATGAGGGATTTCGGCTATTTTTTGAAAGAATAAGCACTTGCGTATTTGGAATGGTTGGAATGTCGACGTTCGAAGAATTGAGCGTAACTTTTGTACACGTTGTCCATTTTGGGCCCATAAGTACTTTTTGGAAATGTAGCGACCGTTTTGGGTTGAACTCACAACTTCGTCATAACGTATGAGGGATTTCGGCCATTTTTCGAAAGAATGAGCACTTGCATATTTGGAACGCTTAGGGAGTCGGCGTAAGAAGAATTGAGAGTAACTTTTGTACACGTTGTCCATTTTGGGCCCATAAGTACTTTTTGGAAATGTAGCGACCGTTTTGGATTGAACTCACAACTTCATCGTGACGTATGAGGGATTTCAGCCATTTTTTGAAATAATGAGCACTTGCGTATTTGGAACGCTTGGATTGTCAGCATTCGAAGAATTGAGCGTAACTTTTGTACACGTTGTCCATTTTGGGCCCATAAGTACATTTTGGAAATGTAGCGACCGTTTTGGATTGAACTCACCACTTCGTCGTGACGTATGAGGGATTTTGGCTATTTTTTGAAAGAATGAGCACTTGCGTATTTGGAACGCTTGGATTGTCAGCATTCGAAGAATTGAGCGTAACTTTTGTACACGTTGTCCATTTTGGGCCCATAAGTACATTTTGGAAATGTAGCGACCGTTTTGGATTGAACTCACCACTTCGTCGTGACGTATGAGGGATTTTGGCTATTTTTTGAAAGAATGAGCACTTGCGTATTTGGAACGCTTGGATTGTCAGCATTCGAAGAATTGAGCGTAACTTTTGTCCACGGTGTCCGTTTTGGGCCCGTAAGTACTTTTTGGAAATGTAGCGACCGTTTTGGATTGAACTCGCCACTTCGTCGTGACGTATGAGAGATTTCGATTATTTTTTGAAAGAATGAGCACTTGCGTATTTGGAACGCTTGGATTGTCAGCATTCGAAGAATTGAGCGTAACTTTTGCACACGGTGTCCGTTTTGGGCCCATAAGTACTTTTTGAAATGTGGCGACCGTTTTGGATTGAACTCACAACTTCATCGTGATGTACGAGGGATTTCAAACATTTTTCTAAAGAATGAGCACTTGCATATTTGGAACACCTGGAGAGTCGGCGTAAGAAGAATTGTGTGTAACTTTTGTACACGTTGTCCATTTTGGGCCCATAGGTACTTTATGGAAATTTAGCGACCGTTTTGGAATGAACTCACTACTTCGTCGTGACGTATGAAGGATTTCAGCCATTTCTGGAAAGAATGAGCACTTGCATATTTCGAACGCTTGGAGAGTCGGCGTAAGAAGAATTGAGCGTAACTTTTGCACAAGTTGTTCGTTTTGGGCCCATAGGTACTTTTTGGAAATGTAGCGACCGTTTCGGATTGAACTCACCACTTCATCGCGACGTATGAGGGATTTTGGCTATTTTCTGAAAGAATGAACACTTGCATATTTGGAATGCTTGGATTGTCGGCGTTCGAAGAATTGAGCGTAACTTTTGTACACTATGTCCATTTTGGGCCCATAAGTACTCTTTCGAAATGTAGCGACCGTTTTGGATTGAACTCACAACTTCTTCGTGACGTATGAGCGATTTCAGCCATTATTCGAAAGAATGAGCACTTGCATATTCGGAACGCTTGGAGAGTCGGCGTAAGAAGAATTGAGCGTTACTTTTGCACAAGTTGTCCATTTTTGGCCCATAAGTACTTTTTGGAAATGTAGTGACTGTTTTGGATTGAACTCACCACTTTATCGTGACGTATGAGGGATTTCAGCTAGTTTTTGAAAGAATGAGCACTTGTGTATTTGGAACGATTGGATTGTCGGTGTTCGAAGAATTGAGCGTAACGTTTGCACACGTTGTTCGTTTTGGGCCCATAGGTACTTTTTGAAAATGTAGCGACCGTTTTGGATTGAACTCAAAACTTCATCATGACGTATGAGGGATTTCTGCCATTTTTGGAAAGAATGAGCACTTGCATATTTGGAATGCTTGGAGAGTCGGCGTAAGAAGAATTGAGCATAACTTTTGCACACGTTGTTCGGTTTGGGGCCATAAGTACTTTTTCGAAATGTAGTGACCGTTTTGGTTTGAACTCACCACTTCATCGTGACGTATGAGGGATTTCGGCTATTTTTGGAAAGAATGAGCACTTGCGTATTTTGAACGCTTGGAGTGTCGGCGTAAGAAGAATTGAGCGTAACTTTTGCACACGTTGTTCGTTTTGGGCCCATAAGTACTTTTTGGAAATGTACCGACCGGTTTGGATTGAACGCACCACTTCTTCGTGACGTATGAGGGATTTCGGCTATTTTTTGAAAGAATAAGCACTTGCATTTTTGGAACGCTTGGATTGTCCGCGTTCGAAGAATTGAGCGTAACTTTTGCACACTGTGTCCGTTTTGGGCCCATAAGTACTTTTAGGAAATGTAGCGACGGTTTTGGATTGAACTCGCCACTTCCTCGTGACGTATGAGGGATTTTGGCTATGTTTTGAAAGAATGAGCACTGGCGTATTTGGAACGCTTGGATTGTCGGTGTTCGAAGAATTGAGCGTAACCTTCGCACACGGTGTCCGTTTTGGGCCCATAAGTACTTTTTGAAATGTGGCGACCGTTTTGGATTGAACTCACCACTTCATCGTGACGTATGAGGGATTTCGACTATTTTTCGAAAGAATGAGCACTTGCACATTTGGAAGCTTGGATAGTCGGCGTGAGAAGAATTGAGCGTAACTTTTGCACACGTTGTTCGTTTTGGGCCCATAAGTAATTTTTGGAAATGTAGCGACCGTTTTGGATTGAACTCAAAACTTCATTGTGACGTATGAGGGATTTCTACCATTTTTGGAAAGAATGAGCACTTGCGTATTTGGAACGCTTGGAGAGTCGGCGTAAGAAGAATTGAGCGTAACTTTTGCACAAGTCGTCTGTTTTGGGCCCATAAGTACTTTTGGAAATGTAGCGACCGTTTTGGATTGAACTCACCACTCTATCGTGACGTATGAAGGATTTTGGCTAGTTTTTGAAAGAATGAGCACATGCGTATTTGGAACGCTTGGATTGTCGGCATTCGAAGAATTGAGCGTAACTTTTGTACACGCTGTCCGTTTTGTGCCCATAAGTACTTTTTGGAAATGTAGCGACCGTTTTGGATTGAACTCACAACTTCGTCGTGACGTATGAGGGATTTCAGCCATTTTTCGAAAGAATGAGCACTTGCATATTTGGAACGCTTGGAGAGTCGGCGTAAGAAGAATTGAGCGTTACTTTTGCACATGTTGTTCGTTTTGGGCCCATAGGTACTTTTTGGAAATGTAGACCGTTTTGGATTGAACTCACCACTTCATCGTGACGTATGAGGGATTTCGGCTATTTTTTGAAAGAATGAGGACTTGCATATTTGGAACGCTTGGATTGTCGGCGTTCGAAGAATTGAGCGTAACTTTTGCACACTGTGTCCGTTTTGGGCCCATAAGTACTTTTTGGAAATGTAGCGACCGTTTTGGATTGAACTCGTAGCTGCATCGTGACGTATGAGGGATTTTGGCTATTTTTTGAAAGAATGAGCACTTGCGTATTTGGAATGCTTGGATTGTCAGCGTTCGAAGAATTGAGCGTAACTTATGTACACGTTGTCCATTTTGGGCCCATAAGTACTTTTTGGAAATGTAGCGACCGTTTTGGATTAAACTCACAACTTCATCGTGACGTATGAGGGTTTTTAGCCATTTTTCGAAAGAATGAGCACTTGCATATTTGTAATGCTTGGATTGTCGGCGTTCGATGAATTGAGCGTAACTTTTGCACACGTTGTCCGTTTTGGGCCCATAAGTACTTTTTGGAAATGTGGCGACCATTTTGGATTGAACTCACCACATCGTCGTGACGTATGATAGATTTCGGCCATTTTTCAAAAGAATGAGCACTTGCATATTTGGAACGCTTGGAGAGTCGGCGTAAGAAGAATTGAGCGTAACTTTTGCACAAGTTGTCCGTTTTGGGCCCATAAGTACTTTTTGGAAATGTAGCGACCGTTTTGGATTGAACTCACTACTTTATCGTGACGTATGAGGGATTTTGGCTATTTTTTGAAAGAATGAGCACTTGCATATTTGGAACGCTTGGATTGTCGGCGTTCGAAGAATTGAGCGTAACTTTTGCACACGTTGTCCGTTTTTGGCCCATAAGTACTTTTTGGAAATGTGGCGACCATTTTGGATTGAACTCACCACATCCTCGTGACGTATGATAGATTTTGGCCATTTTTCAAAAGAACGAGCACTTGCATATTTGGAACGCTTGGAGAGTCGGCGTAAGAAGAATTGAGCGTAACTTTTGCGCACGTTGTCCGTTTTGGGCCCATAAGTACTTTTTGGAAACGTAGCGACCGTATTGGATTGAACTCACACCCTCGCCATGACATATGAGGGATTTTGCCCATTTTTCGAAAGAAGGAGCAGTTGCATATTTGGAACGCTTGGAGAGTCGACGTAAGAAGAATTGAGCGTAATTTTTGCACACGGTGTCCGTTTTGGGCCCATAAGTACTTTTTGGAAATGTAGCGACCGTTTTGGATTGAACTCACAACTTCGATGTGCGTGTGAGGGATTTTGGCCATTTTTTGAAAGAATGATCACTTGCGTATTTGGAACGCTTGGAGAGTCGACGTAAGAAGAATTGAGCGTAACTTTTGCACACGTTGTTTGTTTTCTGCCCATAAGTACTTTTTGGAAATGTAGCGACCGTTTTGGATTGAACTCCCCACTTCAATGTGACGTATGAGGGATTTCATCTATTTTTTGAAAGAATGAGCACTTGTATATTTGGAACGCTTGGATTGTCGGCGTTCGAAGAATTGAGCGTAACTTTTGCACAATGTGTCTGTTTTTGGCCCATAAGTACTTTTTGGAAATGTAGCGACCGTTTTGGATTGAACTCACCACTTTGTCGTGACGTATGAGGGATTTCGGCCAGTTTTCGAAAGAACGAACACTTGCATATTTGGACTTGGAGAGTCGGCGTAAGAAGAATTGAGCGTAACATTTGCACACGTTGTCCGTTTTGGGCCCGTAAGTACTTTTTGGAAATGTAGCGTCCGTTTTGGGTTGAACTCACCACTTCATCGTGACGTATGAGGGATTTCGGCTATTTTTTAAAAGAATGAGCACTTGTGTATTTGGAACTCTTGGATTGTCGACGTTCAAAGAATTGAGCGTAACTTTTGAACACGGTGTCCGTTTTGGGCCCATAAGTACTTTTTGGAAATGTAGCAACCGTTTTGGATTGAACTCACAACTTCGTCGTGACGTATGAGAGATTTCGGCCATTTTTTGAAAGAATGAGCACTTGCATGTTTGGACGCTTGGAGAGTCGGCGTAAGAAGAATTGAGCGTAACTTTTGCACACGTTGTCCGTTTTGGGCCCATAAGTACTTTTTTGAAATGTAGCGACTGTTTTGGATTGAACTCACCACTTCGTCGTGACGTGTGATGGATTCTGACCATTTTTCGAAAGAACGTGCACTTGCATATTTGGAACGCTTGGAGAGTCGGCGTAAGAAGAATTGAGCGTAACTTTTGCGCACGTTGTCCATTTTGGGCCCATAAGTACTTTTTGGAAACGTAGCGACCGTATTGGATTGAACTCACAACTTCGCTGTGACGTATGAGGGATTTTAGCCATTTTTCAAAAGAATGAGCACTTGCGTATTTGGAACGCTTGGATTGTCGACGTTCGAAGAATTGAGCGTAACTTTTAAACACGGTGTCCGTTTTGGGCCCATAAGTACTTTTTGGAAATGTAGCGATCGTTTTGGATCAAACTCACAACTTTGCCATGACGTATGAGGGATTTCAGCCATGTTTCGAAAGAACGAGCACTTGCATATTAGGAACGCTTGGAGAGTCGGCGTAAGAAGAATTGAGTTTAACTTTTGCACACGGTGTCCGTTTTGGGCCCAAAAGTACATTTTGGAAATGTAGAGACCGTTTTGGATTGAACTCACAACTTCATCGTGACGTATAAGAGATTTTGGCCATTTTTTGAAAGAATGAACACTTGCATGTTTGGAACGCTTGGAGAGTCGGCGTAAGAAGAATTGAGCGTAACTTTTGCACACGTTGTCCGTTTTGGGCCCATAAGTACTTTTTGGAAATGTAGCGACCGTTTTGGATTGAACTCACTACTTCGTCGTGACGTATGAGGGATTTTAGTCAATTTTCGAAAGAATGAGCACTTGCATATTTGGAACGCTAGGAGAGTCGGCGTAAGAAGAATTGAGCGTAACATTTGCACACGTTGTCCGTTTTGGGCCCATAAGTACTTTTTCGAAATGTAGCGTCCGTTTTGAATTGAACTCACCACTTCATTGTGACGTATGAGGGATTTCGGCTATTTTTTGAAAGAATGAGCATTTGCCTATTTGGAACTCTTGGATCGTCGATGTTCAAAGAATTGAGCGTAACTTTTGCACACGGTGTCAGTTTTGGGTCCATAAGTACTTTTTGGAAATGTAGCGACCGTTTTGGATTGAACTCACTTCTTTGTCGTGACGTATGAGGGATTTTGGCCATTTTTTGAAAGAATGAGCACTTACATATTTGGAACGCTTGGAGAGTCGGCCTAAGAAGAATTGAGCGTAACTTTTGCACACGGTGTCTGTTTTTTGCCCATAAGTACTTTTTGGAAATTTAGCGACCGTTTTGGATTGAACTCACCACTTCGTCGTGACGTATGAGGGATTTTGGGTATTTATTGAAAGAATGAGCACTTGCATATTTGGAACGCTTGGATTGTCAGCGTTCGAAGAATTGAGCGTAACTTTTGCAAACTGTGTCCGTTTTTGGCCCATAAGTACTTTTTGGAAATGTAGCGACCGTTTTGGATTGAACTCACCACTTCGTCTTCACGTATGAGGGATTTTGGCTATTTTTTAAAAGAATGAGCACTTACGTATTTGGAACGCTTGGATTGTCGACGTTCGAAGAATTGAGCATAACTTTTGTGCACGTTGTCCGTTTTGGGCTCATAAGTACTTTTTGGAAATGTAACGACCGTTTTGGATTAAACTCACAACTTCCTCATGACGTATGAGGGATTTTGGCCAGTTTTCAAAAGAAAGAGCACTTGCATATTTGGAACGCTGGAGAGTCGGCGTAAGAAGAATTGAGCGTAACATTTGCACACGTTGTCCGTTTTGGGCCCATAACTACTTTTTGGAAATGTAGCGTCCGTTTTGGATTGAACTCACTACTTCATCGTGACGTATGAGGGATTTCGGCTATTTTTTAAAAGAATGAGCACTTCTGTATTTGGAACTCTTGGATTGTCGACGTTCGAAGAATTGAGTGTAACTTTTGAACACGGTGTCCGTTTTGGGCCCATAAGTACTTTTTGGAAATGTAGCAACCGTTTTGGATTGAACTCACAACTTCGTCGTGACGTATGAGAGATTTCGGCCATTTTTCGAAAGAATGAGCACTTGCATGTTTGGAACGCAGGGAGAGTTGGCCTAAGAAGAATTGAGCGTAACTTTTGCACACGGTGTCTATTTTTGTCCCATAAGTACTTTTTGGAAATGTAGCGACCGTTTTGGATTGAACTCACCACTTCGTCGTGACGTATGAGGGATTTTGGCTACTTATTGAAAGAATGAGCACTTGCATATTTGGAACGCTTGGATTGTCAGCGTTCGAAGGATTGAGCGTAACTTTTGCACACTGTGTCCATTTTTGGCCCATAAGTACTTTTTGGAAATGTAGCGACCGTTTTGGATTGAACTCACCACTTCGTCGTGACGTATGAGGGATTTTGGCTATTTTTTAAAAGAATGAGCACTTGCGTATTTGGAACGCTTGGGTCGTCGACGTTCGAAGAATTGAGCATAACTTTTGCGCATGTTGTCCGTTTTGGGCCCATAAGTACTTTTTGGAAACGTAGCGAGCGTATTGGATTGAACTAACAACTTTGGCGAGATGTATGAGGGTTTTTGGCCATTTTTCGAAAGAACGAGCACTTGCAAATTTGGAACGCTTGGAGGGTTGGCGTTAGAAGAATTGAGCGTAATTTTTGCACACGGTGTCCGTTTTGGGCCCATAAGTACTTTTTGGAAATGTAACGACCGTTTTGAATTAAACTCACAACTTCCTCATGACGTATGAGGGATTTCGGCCCTTTTTCGAAAGGAGGAGCACTTGCATATTTGGAACGCTGGAGAGTCGTCGTAAGAAGAATTGAGCGTAACATTTGCACACATTGTCCGTTTTGGGCCCATAAGTACTTTTTGGAAATGTAGCGTCCATTTTGGATTGAACTCACCACTTCATCGTGACGTATGAGGGATTTTGGATATTTTTTAAAACAATGAGCACTTGTGTATTTGGAACTCTTGGATTGTCGACTTTCGAAGAATTGAGCGTAACTTTTGAACACGGTGTCCATTTTGGGCCCACAAGTACTTTTTGGAAACGTAGCGACCGTATTGGATTGAACTCACAACTTCGCCATGACGTATGAAAGATTTCGGCCATTTTTTGAAAGAAGGAGCACTTGCATATTTGGAACGCTTGGAGAGTCGGCGTAAGGAGAATTGAGCGTAACTTTTGAACACGGTGTCCATTTTGGGCCCATTAGTACTTTTTGGAAATGTTGCGACCGTTTTGGATTGAACTCACAACTTCGTCGTGGCGTATGAGTAATTTCGGCCATTTTTCGAAAGAATGAGCACTTGGGCGTATGAGGAATTTCGGCCATTTTTCGAAAGAATGAGCACTTGCGTATTTGGAACTCTTGGAGAGTCACCGTAAGAAGAATTGAGCATAACTTTTGCACACGATGTCCGTTTTGGGCCCATAAGTACTTTTTGGAAATGTAGCGACCGTTTTGGATTGAACTCACAACTTCTTTGTGACGCATGAGTGATTTCACCCAGTTTTCGAAAGAATGAGCACTTGCATATTTGGAACGCTTGGAGAGTCGGCGTAAGAACAATTGAGCGTAACTTTTGCACACGTTGTCCGTTTTGGGACCATAAGTACTTTTTGGAAATGTAGCGACCGTTTTGGATTGAACTCACCACTTCTTCGTGACGTATGAGGGATTTCGGCTATTTTTTGAAAGAATGAGCACTTGCGTATTTGGAACGCTTGGATTGTCGACGTTCGAAGAATTGAGCGTAACTTTTTCACACTGTGTCCGTTTTGGGCCCATAAGTACTTTTTGGAAATGTAGCGACCGTTTTGGATTGAGCTCGCCACTTCGTCATGACGTATGAGGGATTTCAGC
The DNA here is from genome assembly GCF_002742605.1 of Olea europaea var. sylvestris. Classification (NCBI taxonomy): domain Eukaryota; kingdom Viridiplantae; phylum Streptophyta; class Magnoliopsida; order Lamiales; family Oleaceae; genus Olea; species Olea europaea. Next base: position 2,310 of record NW_019264238.1, on the reverse strand, counting down.
TATTTTTTGAATGAATGAGCACTTGCATACTTGGAATGCTTGGATTGTCAGCGTTCCAAGAATTGAGCGTAACTTTTGCAAACGGTGTCCGTTTTGGGCCCATAAGTACTTTTTGAAAATGTAGCGACCGTTTTGGATTGAACTCGCCATTTCGTTGTGACGTATGAGGGATTTCGGTTATTTTTTGAAAGAATGAGCACTTACGTTTTTGGAACGCTTCGATTGTTGACGTTCGAAGTATTGAGAGCAACTTTTGCGCACGTTGTCCGTTTTGGGCCCGTAAGTACTTTTTGGAAACGTAGCGACCGTATTGAATTGAACTCACAACTTCGCCGTGACGTATGAGGGATTTTGGCCATTTTTTGAAAGAACGAGTACTTGCATATTTGGAACGCTTGGAGAGTCGGCGTAAGAAGAATTGAGCGTAAATTTTGCACACGGTGTCCGTTTTGGGCCCATAAGCACTTTTTGGAAATGTAACGACCGTTTTGGAGTGAACTCACAACTTCATCGTGACGTATGAGGGATTTCAGCCAGTTTTCGAAAGAATGAGCACTTACATATTTGGAACGCTTGGAGAGTCGGCGTAATTAGAATTGAGCGTAACATTTGCACACGTTGTCCGTTTTGGGCCCATAAGTACTTTTTGGAAACGTAGCGACCATTTTGGATTGAACTCACAACTTCGACGTGACGTACGAGGGATTTCGGCCATTTTTCGAAAGAACGAGCACTTGCATATTTGGAACGCTTGGAGAGTTGGCGTAAGAAGAATTGAGCGTAACTTTTGCCCACGGTGTCCATTTTGGGCCCATAAGTACTTTTTGGAAATGTAGCGTCCGTTTTGGATTGAACTCACAACTTCCTCGTGACGTATGAGGGATTTCGGCTTGTTTTCGAAAGAATGAGCACTTGCATATTTGGAACGCTTGGAGAGTCGGCATAAGAAGAATTGAGCGTAACTTTTGTACACGGTGTCCGTTTTGGGCCCATTAGTACTTTTTGAAATTGTAGCGACTGTTTTGTATTGAACTCACAACTTCTTCGTGATGTATGAGTGATTTCAGCCAGTTTTCGAAAGAATGAGCACTTGCATATTTGGAACGCTTGGAGAGTCGGCGTAAGAAGAATTGAGCGCAACATTTGCACACGTTGTCCGTTTTGGGTCCATAACTACTTTTTGGAAATGTAGCGTCCGTTTTGGATTGAACTCACCACTTCATCGTAACGTATGAGGAATTTCAGCTAGTTTTTGAATGAATGGGCACTTGCGTATTTGGAACGCTTGGATTGTCGGCGTTCGAAGAATTGAGCATAACTTTTGCACACTGTGTCCGTTTTGGGCCCATAAGTACTTTTTGGAAATGTAGCGACCGTTTTGGATTGAACTCACAACTTCGTCGTGGCGTATGAGGGATTTCGGCCATTTTTCGAAAGAACGAGCACTTGCATATTTTGAACGCTTGGAGAGTCAGTGTAAGAAGAATTGAGCATAACTTTTGTACACGTTGTCCGTTTTAGGCCCATAAGTACTTTTTGGAAACGTAGCGACCGTTTTGGATTGAACTCACCACTTCGTCGTGACTTATGAGGGATTTCAGCTATTTTTTGAAAGAATGAGCACTTGCGTATTTGGAACGCTTGGAGAGTCGGCATAAGAAGAGTTGAGCGTAACTTTTGTACACGGTGTCCGTTCTGGGCCCGTAAGTACTTTTTGGAAACGTAGCAACCGTTTTGGATTGAACTCACAACTTCGACGTGACGTACGAGGGATTTCGGCCATTTTTCAAAAGAACGAGCATTTGCATATTTGGAACGCTTGGAGAGTTGGCATAAGAAGAATTGAGCGTAACTTTCGTCCACGGTGTCCGTTATGGGCCGATAAGTACTTTTTGGAAATGTAGCGACCGTTTTGGATTGAACTCACAAATTCGTCGTGGCGTATGAGGGATTTCGGCCATTTTTCGAAAGAATGAGCACATGCAATTTGGAACGCTTGGAGAGTCGGCATAAGAAGAATTGAGCGTAACTTTTGCACACGGTGTCCGTTTTGGGCCCATAAGTACTTTCTGGAAACGTAGTGACCGTTTCGAATTGAACTCACAACTTCGACGTGACGTACGAGGGATTTCGGCCATTTTTCGAACGAATGAGCACTTGCATATTTGGAACGCTTGGAGAGTTGGCATAAGAAGAATTGAGCGTAACTTTCGTCCACGGTGTCCGTTTTTGGGCCCATAAGTACTTTTTGGAAATGTAGCGACCGTTTTGGATTGAGCTCACAAATTCGTCGTGGCGTATGAGGGATTT
>NW_019264237.1:9053-12738 GCF_002742605.1 Olea europaea var. sylvestris | reverse complement strand
TTGTTCCCTACAATTCACAAATATACAAAATTAAGTCACAATTCAATCATTTTGCTCGTTTTTAAGTCATGTTTGTGACCTAAATAAGTGTGCAAAAACACACTTATCAGTTTTGTTTCTCCGTTCAATGAAGTGCTCTACTGGAATGCATTTTCCGTCATTGTTGCTGAAAAGGATATCCCGAAGCTTAAAAGAAATACTCTTAGCTATCCCTTTGAGACGTTAGCTTACCATGCAAACCAATGTGAAAATGTTGCAGAAGCATTTCATCTGGAATGCACAGCCGGTTAGATTTGATTTTTTTCATTTTATTCTACATTCAACACGGAATAGCACAATTCACCACATTGAGATACCAAAGCCATCATAAATTCCAGTGCCTTTTTCTTGTGTGGGTTCTAATGCTGAAGGTATAACCATTTAAGCCGAGATGCAGAACAGATGTCCAATCTTTAAGGTTAATACTCGCTCGAATTCACAGGCTTATCTATTTTCATGGTGGGCGAAGGAAAACTCATTTGTAGATTCTCATTCGGAACAAGACAATGAGTACAAAGTAACAAGTTCCTCTTATTGATTTGGTTCAAAATATCAGTTTATTACAATGAAAGGAACAACTGCTTTTAAGGCTCTTGAAGGCTGCAATTTTTTGTGGTCCTCTTATAGTGGCTTTTGGAATTTAAATTCTTTCGGCAAATTTACTAAAACGTTAATTATTTATTTTGAGTTAAAATTACTTATAAATGAAATATATATTCTACACTAACTATGTAATCCGACTATTGGAGTAATAACCAAACTCAAAACTATGACAAATTCATAAAGTACATGAAATATGACAAAACCGGGGATTGCAATTCTTTCTACTCCTGGATGAATAATCACATGTTGGACTCGAAGGAATTAATTGGCGGAGAAATTTCCTATTCCCCATCAAGTTCAAGAAGTTGGTTTACCATTCAGATATTCAACTGATAAGTCAAAGAATTCTTCTATATATCAAAAGTTCAAGTCTGTTGCATCTTCATTTTCCTGATCTTCTGCAGCTTCTGTCCCACAACTTTCCATTGAATTAATCTCAGGCACAGTTGAAGTGTTTTCAATGTTTTTCTCCGCTTGTTTTAGTTTCTTGCTCAAATGAGAATGCCAGTAATTCTTGATCTCATTATCAGTTCGGCCTGGAAGTCTCCCAGCAATCAAGGACCACCTATCCACCAAAAGAGTTTACCAATTATAATTAACCATTGTTTGGTACTGCTTCTATGATTCATGGCAAACTAGCCTTGGAATGAATGCTGATAGAAAACTGAATCTATATAAATATATAAATTTATCCCTTCTTAACAAGTTAAATTTTAGACGCGATTTTTAGCACTTAGCTCTTTATCTCACGTGAGACTTATGATAATCAAACAAAAATAGTACAGGCCAATTTGATACTAACCTATTTCCTAGAAGTTTATGAAGCCTGAGTATCAAATCGACTTCTTCATCAGATATGTTGCCTCTCTTGATATTGGGTCGAAGATAATTCAACCATCTCAACCTGCAACTCTTCCCGCACCTGTTCAATCCTGTAATAACCATCCAATACCGTGAAATTTACATCGTAAGTTTAGAATAACTTAATTAAACATACGGGTAAGTTTATTTGGTGCATAGTATTAGACTCGACTGAATTTTATAATATGCAGTCAATATGCATATAACCTGATTTGGTTGCCAATGTTCTCCATTTCTTTGGACCATATTTCTCTATGGAATCAGCTAGTTTCCTATCTTCTTCAGCTGTCCATACACCTTTCTTTAGAACTCTTTTAGCAGATTTATCATCATTTAGAGCCATGGGAGAGAGAGATATTGTATGTTTTGCATTCAGAAGAAGACAAGTGATAACTCCTAAAATTTAAAGAAATTAATTGTATCACTAGGTGGGAAGACTTATGTAGGCTCTACCTTGTATGGATACAAGGAGAAAGAGACCTAAATGACAAGTGAAAACGTTATTTCTAAAAAATAAAAATAAAAAATAAGACATAAAATGTTGTGAAATTGTTTTTTAAGATATTATACCGTGGTAACTAGGGCAGAAAAGTGTGCATTTCTTTTCATAACATTTCTTTTCATAAGTAACCTACTTCAAATAAGAATTTCAAAAATATTGTGCTATTTTTTTCTTTTGGAAATATTGCGTTACATTTCCCATTAACATACTATCTTAAGTTCGCATAAATGTTTACGAATATTTTCATAAAAGGTTTCCTTCAAATTTTCAATGAAGCTTTTCGAATTATACTGAAAAGATATTTACCTTTTTAGTTTTGAGTTTTCAAAAGTTTCAATTTCTGAAACTGTGTAACAGAAACACTAGCATTTTAGAAATTTCCATAAAACTTATCACTTATCCAAGACGAGCAGCAAAGTAAAATTGTGGGGTGGGGGGGGAGGGGGGGAGATAGTTCAAGAAAATGAGGAAAGTAGTAATTCAGATGTTGATGTAAGATGCTTCTGGTGGTTGGGAGATTGAATAGCTAACGTTCCCAGCTACCAGTAATGGCAAATCACCGAATAACTTTTATGATCACTTTAAAATATTTTTCTATTAACTAATTAGCGGTGTTAAAATCATACATGAATTAATATTTGTGCAATTTTTTTGTACAAAAAAGGAAATGGTAAAAATAAAATAAAATATACCTTCGTTTATCCAGGTTGGTGACCGACTACATTATGCATTTATTGAAATACATTATCGTGAATAAAGTGGGCTCCTCAATATAGGAACGAAAACTTCATTGGCTAAGTTTTCATTGAAAAATACATTGAAGAATCCATCTTACCTTGAACGAAAAAAACATTTCGAAGTGATTAAGGCTCTTTTTAAGTGCAGCTACCGTATTTATAGATAAAAAATTTTAATTTTATTCTCAAAATTATATAAAAGCTTGAATTCAAAATCACCTCAGTGACACGGAGACGTATTTATGTTTCAGACGAGACGAGAATTCATTATCTAAGACTTTGTAGGAAAGAGGCCTCATCACATTGATGACTTCGTCCTTTGCTATACCGAGCTGTACCGTAATCGTACGAGAGTTGAGTCCTCGCACAAGAAAATTGTAGCTAGACTTGTTAAGATAGATAGCAGATCGCAACACTTAACATCCCTCGATATGGTCAAATTATTTTAATAGATGACTGTCATGAGACTGGGTGATTCATTGAATGTTCAAACTTAGCATGAGGTGGAGGTTTCAACGTCCAAATGCTCCATTCAGATCATTATTGATCATAGGTCGTCTAATTTAGGTACGTCTTCAATTCTTCAAGCGTAACTCTTCATGATTTTTAATGCCTGACCAGTGCCGAACTTATCAAATTTCACAAAATTAATTGAAAAAAAAAATTAGAAGATTTGTTGGGTTGAGTGACTTGCCATTTTTTATTTTTTTTAAATTTTTTTTGGAAAAAACCATGGTTAGTTCTTTCTCTGTTTTATTTTTTAGTCAAATTGAAGTGGTGCGCAATATTTCAATATCATAAAACTGGATAGAGCTAGTTGATTTAATTTTATCATATAATATTTCTAACACTTTGTCTTTTTTAATACTTTTAAAAAAATAGCCACTTTTGAAAAAGTTTACCGATTTTACTCTTAAAAAACATGTCGGGTTATAATCAGCCT
>NW_019264237.1:0-1353 GCF_002742605.1 Olea europaea var. sylvestris | reverse complement strand
GGTTCCGTAGTGTTTGCCTATGCAGGTTCACATCACAATTTGTTTACATGTCCAACATACTAAGACTAAACAATCACAATAAAGGGCTCGCTTTGACCATTAAGTGTTGATAATTATGACAACAAAAACAAGTACAGGCACGGAGCGAATCCGGGCAAGAATCTCTGCTTTTGCCATTATTTGGCAAGATTTCTCATACATGAGAATAGAGCAAAAGCTAGAGCTATTATGAGAAAATGAACATGTTCTGATGCAAAATACTCTATAGTCTAGCAGCACGGAGCTGTTGCTTAAGCAGAGGCCTGATATACTCGTGATAGCCATCAGGTATATCTGATTCGTTTAGAGGATCCTTCCATGCTGCCTCATATAGTTTTGGATATACATTTCCATCATAACAGCCAAGAATTGATCCCAGGTAGTGGTCGGTATAGTTGAACGCATCAACAAGAGCTATAGCATTTGGACGAACCTATGAAACAAATAACGAGTTCAAAATTACCAACACATCATTAGTAATGTTGGTAGCTAACCTGTACGCGCTTTTGGCAACTTGAGCACCAATCTTTAAAATGGAGCATTTTTATTCTTAAGCTTTCAGTTTAGTTGCAGCAGTTCGGTTTCCATACTTATTCTTTTCTTTTCAGTTTTCTTTCTTTTTTGTTTTCTTTTTACTTCTTTGTTATTGGAAATAATGGAAAAATTGCCTTCTTCGAAATTCATTAACATTTTAGGAGAAAATTATACGGAAACCATCCATAAGGGCTACATCTGCAACTAAATTGAAAGGTCGAGGATACAGTGTTCCATTTTCAGAATTGGGGACCAACACTGCAATTTCACAACAAAATTTAATGACAAACCTGAGAATATAAGGCTCTGAGCTGATCATTAGCAAGTGAAGCCTGCTTAGGGCTTATGCAGCTGGTAGCAATGAAATCACCCTGGTACTTGTGAAGGAGGGATAGGTAATAGATACCACATAGCACCTCCAATTGTTTCTTGACCCCTTTACCAGGAATGTCTTGTTGCAACTTCTCAATAAACCTATATAACACGGATGTTTTCTTAACGTTCTAAAGCATATATCGAGAATAAGAGAGATCAGCATTCACACCATTTTAACCACTCTTTATTTCACCACCTTGAAGAGAAATAGACAGACAAATAAAAGTTGGAAGGCTCTTATTTGTCCCATCATGAAAGCTGATGTAACGAGAGGTGCAGAAATAACTTTTGCCAAAAAAGAATTAATATGGAACTGAAATGTCGTGCAGTGATAAGACTACTGCAGTCTAAGGGTGTGTTTGAGCCTCATTATTTGGCATTATAATGAGATGAATAGTGTTTTTT
>NW_019264236.1:11288-12740 GCF_002742605.1 Olea europaea var. sylvestris | reverse complement strand
GCCGAGTGTCCATTATGGACACCCTTAGGTACAATGTGATGTACCTTTAGCATTTTTGAAAATTTTAATGCCCCAACTCCCAAGTGGCATTTTGCCAATTCCACTTTCACCTGTTAAAGTGATTAATTGAGAGTCAAAAACAATTAATTTATATTGTCAAAGTGCTGAAAAAAACACTAACACAGACTCGATCTTATGGCACAAATGTCAAGCAACATATTCCCGCTGAAGAAATCAATGAGCACAGGCATATAAGTCTGGTCTTTATAATAGATGATCTTGTAGAACAACAAGTCATAAACACGTGTCGAACCAAACTTTTGAACCCCATGTTTTAGGTAGTAGAAACAAACACTTACTCGCAAAGTTAAGCTAGGATAATAATTCTTAACAAAATTAGCCATATGAGTACGCAATGTCAATTGGTCGACGAATCAGCATCCATAATTGGACAACTTAAGCTTGGAATCTAACATAGCCGCAAAGATTGCACTATAAAGTCGTCCAAATCGACCAATAAATATCAAGCAAAGTCACTTAAGTAGCTCAAGTTTTCATACGGTGTCAAAATTGTTGAAGAGACATGCATGGTATTGGACCTCCCAGTCCTGCTCATTTCATTCATGACAGGTATATAATTGTTACAGTATATTCTAAAATTTATACTTGAGTTCAATTTTATTCTTGTCTCAATAACTTAGACATTGTAGATCCTACAACCATTGTACCAGTCCATTCTTTCAATGATCGAATAGATTAATCAAAGTTTTCCATCTTACCAAATGTTGAGGTTAGAATTTTATTTCTACGTTGGTAATGGTATCACATTACTTTTTCATATCAATGTTATGGTATATGTCAAATCAATCGGACAGTTATTCATTTTATTTTCGAATCTTCAATTTATAATTTTTAGATTCTATTAAATTGATTTTATATTAATTCTCGATTTTTGTAGTGGAATCCACTTTTCTAATCATCATAACAAATATTTAACTTTTCTAAGAAATTCAATCTGTATGGTGATTGGGGCTCGCTCTCTTATTTCATTAGACACCAATTTATGGGGTGATGCGTTGGCGTAGGTCCCAATTCCATCATTTTTTGACATCAGCCAATGACATCAATGTTCTCTCCCTCTCTCTCCTAATTGGCGAATAACACGGTTAAGCCAAATTTAACGCGGAATTGAAGCTTCTTCCTATCCTTTTCCTTCAATTCTTGACTTATTTTCATTCAATTCAAATTATAATTTCATAGAAACTTCTTCTCATATAAAATACGCAATATTTAGATTGGTGACAAAAACTTTTATTTTCATCGTGATTTAATAATTTTAAATTGACTTTAAACTTAATGATCTAGAAACCTTTATTTTCATCGGGATAAAAACCTTTTTTGGATAATTTTATCTTTTCAACCAAATATCACGGAATTCTGACTATTTAATAT